>NW_027227267.1:0-17229 GCF_037783145.1 Equus przewalskii | reverse complement strand
GAACTTCTGCCCAGGGTGTGCTACATTGCCCTAGATCTGAAAGGCACAACGTGCAGGCTTCTTTCCAAAGGGCGAGTTGGGCCCCAGAGCATCTTGCCTCCAGCTCTTTGGGAAGGTAAGAAACAACTCGCTCTGCACAGTGCTCTTACAGCCTACCGGGAACATCTCTTACAAAGGCCTGTGAAACACAGTTTCTTTGCAATCCTGATCTGGCTGAAGCAGAACTTCTGCCCAGGGTGTGCTACACTGCCCTAGAGCTGAAAGGCACAACGTGCAGGCTTCTTTCCAAAGGGCGAGTTGGGCCCCAGAGCATCTTGCTTCCAGCTCTTTGGGAAGGGAAGAAACAACTCGCTCTGTACAGTGATCTTACAGCCTACCGGGAACATCTCTTACAAAGGCCTGTGAAACGCAGTTTCTTTGCAGGCCTGATCTGGCTGAAGCAGAACTTCTGCTCTGGCTGTGCTACATTGCCCTAGAGCTGAAAGGCACAACGTGCAGGCTTCTTTCCAAAGGGCGAGTTGGGCCCCAGAGCATCTTGCCTCCAGGTCTTTGGGAAGCTAAGAAACAACTCGCTCTGCACAGTGCTCTTACAGCCTACCGGGAAGATCTCTTACAAAGGCCTTGAAACGCAGTTTCTTTGCAGGCTGGATCTGGCTGAAGCAGAACTTCTGCCCAGGGTGTGCTACATTGCCCTAGAGCTGAAAGGCACAACGTGCAGGCTTCTTTCCAAAGGGCGAGTTGGGCCCCAGAGCATCTTGCTTCCAGCTCTTTGGGAAGGTAAGAAACAACTCGCTCTGCACAGTGCTCTTACAGCCTACCGGGAACATCTCTTACAAAGGCCTGTGAAACGCAGTTTCTTAGCAGGCCTGATCTGGCTGAAGCAGAACTTCTGCTCTGGGTGTGCTACACTGCCCTAGAGCTGAAAGGCACAACGTGTAGGCTCATTTCCAAAGCACGAGTTGGGCCCCAGAGCATCTTGCTTCCAGCTCTTTGGGAAGCTAAGAAACAACTCGCTCTGCACAGTGCTCTTACAGCCTACCGGGAAAATCTCTTACAAAGGCCTGTGAAACGCAGTTTCTTTGCAGGCCTCATCCTGCTGAAGCAGAACTTCTGCTCTGGGTGTGCTACATTGCCCTAGAGCTGAAAGGCACAACGTGTAGGCTTCTTTCCTAAGGGCGAGTTGAACCCCAGAGCATCTTGCTTCCAGCTCTTTGGGAAGCTAAGAAACAACTCGCTATGCACAGTGCTCTTACAGCCTACCGGGAACATCTCTTACAAAGGCCTGTGAAACGCAGTTTCTTTGCAGGCCTGATCTGGCTGAAGCAGAACTTCTGCCCAGGGTGTGCTACATTGCCCTAGAGTTGAAAGGCACAACGTGTAGGCTTCTTTCCAGAGGGCGATTTGGGCCCCAAAGCATCTTGCTTCCAGCTCTTTGGGAAGCTAAGAAACAACTCGCTCTGCACAGTGCTCTTACAGCCTACCGGGAACATCTCTTACAAATGCCTTGGAACGCTGTTTCTTTGCAGCCCTGATCTGGCTGAAGCAGAACTTCTGCTCTGGGTGTGCTAAATTGCCCTAGAGCTGAAAGGCACAACGTGCAGGCTTCTTTCCAAAGGGCGAGTTGGGCCCCAAAGCATCTTGCTTCCAACTCTTTGGGAAGCTAAGAAACAACTCGCTCTGCACAGTCTCTTACAGCCTACCGGGAACATCTCTTACAAAGGCCTGTGAAACGCACTTTCTTTGCAGGCCTGATCTGACTGAAGTAGAACTTCTGCTCTGGTTATGCTACATTGCCCTAGAGCTGAAAGGCACAACGTGCAGGCTTCTTTCAAAATGCCGAGTTGGGCCCCAGAGCATCTTGCTTCCAGCTCTTTGGGAAGCTAAGAAACAACTCGCTCTGCACAGTGCTCTTACAGCCTACCGGGAACATATCTTACAAAGGATTTGGAACGCAGTTTCTTTGCAGGCCTGCTCTGGCTGAAGCAGAACTTCTGCTCTGGGTGTGCCACATTGCCCTAGAGCTGAAAGGCACAACGTGCAGGCTTCTTTCCAAAGGGCGAGTTGAGCCCCAGAGCATCTTGCTTCCAGCTCTTTGGGAAGCTAAGCAACAACTCGCTCTGAACAGTGCTCTTACAGCCTACCGGGAAGATCTCTTACAAAGGCCTTGAAACGCAGTTTCTTTGCAGGCCTGATCTGGCTGAAGCAGAACTTCTGCCCAGGGTGTGCTACATTGCCCTAGAGCTGAAAGGCACAACGTGCAGGCTTCTTTCCAAAGGGCGAGTTGGGCCCCACAGCATCTTGCTTCCAGCTCTTTGGGAAGGTAAGAAACAACTCGCTCTGCACAGTGCTCTTACAGCCTACCGGGAACATCTCTTACAAAGGCCTGTTAAACGCAGATTCTTTCCAGGCCTGATCTGGCTGAAGCAGAACTTCTGCTCTGGGTGTGCTACACTGCCCTAGAGCTGAAAGGCACAACGTGTAGGCTCCTTTCCAAAGGACGAGTCGGGCCCCAGAGCATCTTGCTTCCAGCTCTTTGGGAAGCTAAGAAACAACTCGCTCTGCACAGTGCTCTTACAGCCTACCGGGAGCATCTCTTACAAAGGCCTGTGAAACGCAGTTTCTTTGCAGGCCTGATCTGGCTGAAGCAGAACTTCTGCTCTGGGTGTGCTACATTGCCATAGAGCTGAAAGGCACAACGTGCAGGCTTCTTTCCAAAGGGCGAGTTGGGCCCCAAAGCATCTTGCCTCCAACTCTTTGGGAAGCTAAGAAACAACTCGCTCTGCACAGTGCTCTTACAGCCTACCGGGAACATCTCTTACAAAGGCCTGTGAAACGCATTTTCTTTGCAGGCCTGATCTGGGTGAAGTAGAACTTCTGCTCTGGCTGTGCTACATTGCCCTAGAGTTGAAAGGCACAACGTGCAGGCTTCTTTCCAAAGGGCGATTTGGGCCCCAAAGCATCTTGCTTCCAGCTCTTTGGGAAGCTAAGTAACAACTCGCTCTGCACAGTGCTCTTACAGCATACCGGGAACATCTCTTACAAAGGCCTGTGATACGCAGCTTCTTTGAAGGCCTGATCTGGCTGAAGCAGAACTTCTGCTCTGGGTGTGGTACATTTCCCTAGAGCTGAATGGCACAACGTGTAGGCTTCTTTACAAACATCGAGTTGGGCCCCAGAGCATCTTGCATCCAGCTCATTGGGAAGCTAAGAAACAACCCGCTCTGCACAATTCTTTTACAGCCTACCGGGAACATCTCTTCCAAAGGCCTGTGAAACCCAGTTTCTTTGCAGGCCTGATCTGGCTGAAGCAGAAATTCTGCTCTGGGTGTGCTACATTGCCCTAGAGCTGAAAGGCACAACGTGCAGTCTTCTTTCCAAAGGGCGAGCTGGGCCCCAGAGCATCTTGCTTCCAGCTCTTTGGGAAGCTAAGAAACAACTCGCTCTGCACAGTGCTCTTACAGCCTACCAGGAACATCTCTTACAAAGGCCTGTGAAACGCAGTTTCTTTGCAGGCCTGATCTGGCTGAAGCAGAACTTCTTCTCTGGGTGTGCTACATTGCCCTAGAGCTGAAAGGCACAACGTGCAAGCTTCTTTCCAAAGGGCGAGTTGGGCCCCGGACCATCTTGCTTCCAGTCTTTGGGAAGCTAAGAAACAACTCGGTCTGCACAGTGCTCTTACAGCCTACTGGGAACATCTCTTACAAAGGCCTGTGAAACGCTGTTTCTTTGCAGGACTACTCTGGCTGAAGCAGAACTTCTGCTCTGGGTGTGCTACATTGCCCTAGAGCTGAAAGGCACAACGTGTAGGCATCTTTCCAAAGGGCGATTTGGGCCCCAGAGCATCTTGCTTCCAGCTCTCTGGGAAGATATGAAACAACTCTCTCTGCACAGTGCTCTTACAGCCTACCGGGAACATCTCTTACAAAGGCCTGTGAAACGCAGTTTCTTTGCAGGCCTGATCTGGCTGAAGCAGAACTTCTGCTCTGTGTGTGCTACATTGCCCTAGAGCTGAAAGGCACAATATGCAGGCTTCTTTCCAAAGGGCGAGTTGGGCCCCAGAGCATCTTGCTTCCAGCTCTTTGGGAAGCTAAGAAACAACTCGCTCTGCACAGTGCTCTTACAGCCTACCGGGAACATCTCTTACAAAGGCCTGTGATACGCAGCTTCTTTGAAGGCCTGATCTGGCTGAAGCAGAACTTCTGCTCTGGGTGTGGTACATTGCCCTAGAGCTGAATGGCACAACGTGTAGGCTTCTTTACAAACATCGAGTTGGGCCCCAGAGCATCTTGCTTCCAGCTCATTGGGAAGCTAAGAAACAACCCGCTCTGCACAATGCTTTTACAGCCTACCGGGAACATCTCTTACAAAGGCCTGTGAAACGCAGTTTCTTTGCAGTCCTGATCTGGTGAAGCGGAACCTCTGCTCTGGGTGTGCTACATTGCCATAGAGCTGAAAGGCACAACGTGCAGGCTTCTTTCCAAAGGGCGAGTTGGGAGCCAGAGCATCTTGCTTCCAGCTCTGTGGGAATCTATGAAACAACTCGCTCTGCACAGTGCTCTTACAGCCTACCAGGAACATCTCTTACAAAGGCCTGTGAAAGGCAGTTTCTTTGCAGGCCTTATCTGGCTGAAGCAGAACTTCTGCTCTGGGTGTGCTACAATGCCCTAGAGCTGAAAGGCACAACGTGTAGGCATCTTTCCAAAGGGCGAGTTGGGCCCCAAAGGATCTTGCTTCCAGCTCTTTGGGAAGCTAAGAAACAACTCGCTCTGCACAGTGCTCTTACAGCCTCCCGGGAACATCTCTTTCAAAGGCCTGTGAAACGCAGTTTGTTTGCAGGCCTGATCGGGCTGAAGCAGAAATTCTGCTCTAGGTGTGCTACATTGCCCTAGAGCTGAAAGGCACAACGTGCAGGCTTCTTTCCAAAGGGCGAGTTGGGCCCCAGAGCATCTTGCTTCCAGCTCTTTGGGAAGCTAAGAAACAACTCGCTCTGCACAGTGCTCTTACAGCCTACCGGGAACATCTCTTACAAAGGCCTGTGAAACGCAGTTTCTTTGCAGGCCTGATCTGGTGAAGCGGAACTTCTGCTCTGGGTGTGCTACATTGCCCTAGAGCTGAAAGGCACAACGTGCAGGCTTCTTTCCAAAGGGCGAGTTGGGCCCCAGAGCATCTTGCTTCCAGCTTTTTGGGAAGCTAAAAACTAACTCGCTCTGCACAGTGCTCTTACAGCCTACCAGGAACATCTCTTGCAAAGGCCTGTGAAACGCAGTTTCTTTGCAGGCCTGCTCTGGCTGAAGCAGAACTTCTGCTCTGGGTGTGCTACATTGCCCTAGAGCTGAAAGGCACAACGTGCAGGTTTCTTTCCAAAGGGCGAGTTGGGCCCCAGAGCATCTTGTTTCCAGCTCTTTGGGAAGCTAAGAAACACCTCGCTCAGCACAGTGCACTTACAGCCTACCGGGAACATCTCTTACAAAGGCCTGTGAAACTCAGTTTCTTTGCAGGCCTGATCTGGCTGAAGCAGAACTTCTGCTCTGGGTGTGCTAAATTGCCCTAGAGCTGAAAGGCACAACGTGTAGGCTTCTTTCCAAAGGGCGAGTTAGGCCCCAGACCATCTTGCTTCCAGCTCTTTGGGAGGCTAAGAAACAAGTCGCTCTGCACAGTGCTCTTACAGCCTACCGGGAACATCTCTTAAAAGGCCTGTGAAACGCAGTTTCTTTGCAGGCCTGATCTGGCGGAAGCAGAACTTCTGCTCTGGGTGTGCTACATTGCCCTAGAGCTGAATGGCACAACGTGTAGGCTTCTTTCCAAACGTCGAGTTGTGCCCCAGAGCATCTTGCTTCCAGCTCATTGGGAAGATAAGAAACAACTCGCTCTGCACAGTGCTTTTACAGCCTACCGGGAACATCTCTTCCAAAGGCCTGTGAAACACAGTTTCTTTGCAGGCCTGATCTGGCTGAAGCAGAACTTCTGCTCTGGGTGTGCTACATTGCCCTAGAGCTGAAAGGCACAACGTGCAGTCTTCTTTCCAAAGGGCGAGCTGGGTCCCAGAGCATCTTGCTTCCAGCTCTTTGGGAAGCTAAGAAACCACTCGCTCTGCACAGTGCTCTTACAGCCGACCAGGAACATCTCTTACAAAGGCCTGTGAAACGCAGTTTCTTTGCAGGCCTGATCTGGCTGAAGCAGAACTTCTGCTCTGGGTGTGCTACATTGCCCTAGAGCTGAAAGGCACAACGTGCAAGCTTCTTTCCAAAGGGCGAGTTGGGCCCCGGAGCATCTTGCTTCCAGTCTTTGGGAAGCTAAGAAACAACTCGGTCTGCACAGTGCTCTTACAGCCTACTGGGAACATCTCTTACAAAGGCCTGTGAAACGCAGTTTCTTTGCAGGACTACTCTGGCTGAAGCAGAACTTCTGCTCTGGGTGTGCTACGTTGCCCAAGAGCTGAAAGGCACAACGTGCAGGCTTCTTTCCAAAGGGCGAGTTGAGCGCCAGAGCATCTTGCTTCCAGCTCTGTGGGAAGCTATGAAACAACTCTCTCTGCACAGTGCTCTTACAGCCTACCGGGAACATCTCTTCCAAAGGCCTGTGAAACGCAGTTTCTTTGCAGGCCTGATCTGGGTGAAGTAGGACTTCTGCTCTGGGTGTGCTACTTTGCCCTAGAGCTGAAAGACACAACGTGCAGGCTTCTTTCCAAAGGGCGAGTTGGGCCCCTCAGCATCTTGCTTCCAGCTCTTTGGGAAGCTAAGAAACAACTCGCTCTGCACAGTGCTCTTACAGCCTACCGGGAACATCTCTTCCAAAGGCCTGTGAAACGCAGTTTCTTTGCAGGCCTGATCTGGCTGAAGTAGGACTTCTGCTCTGGGTGTGCTACTTTGCCCTAGAGCTGAAAGGCACAACGTGCAGGCTTCTTTCCAAAGGGCGATGTGGGCCCCTCAGCATCTTTCTTCAGCTCTTTGGGAATCTAAGAAACAACTCGCTCTGCACAGTGCTCTTACAGCCTACCGGGAACATCTCTTCCAAAGGCCTGTGAAACGCAGTTTCTTTGCAGGCCTGATCTGGCTGAAGTAGGACTTCTGCTCTGGGTGTGCTACTTTGCCCTAGAGCTGAAAGGCACAACGTGCAGGCTTCTTTCCAAAGGGCGAGTTGGGCCCCACAGCATCTTGCTTCCAGCTCTTTGGGAAGCTAAGAAGCCACTCTCTCTGCACATTGCTCTTACAGGCTACCGGGAACATCTCTTCCAAAGGCCTGTGAAACGCAGTTTCTTTGCAGGCCTGATCTGGCTGAAGTAGGACTTCTGCTCTGGGTGTGCTACTTTGCCCTAGAGCTGAAAGGCACAACGTGCAGGCTTCTTTGCAAAGGGCGAGTTGGGCAACACAGCATCTTGCTTCCAGCTCTTTGGGAAGCTAAGAAACAACTCGCTCTGCACAGTGCTCTTACAGCCTACCGGGAACATCTCTTCCAAAGGCCAGTGAAATGCAGTTTCTTTGCAGGCCTGATCTGGCTGAAGTAGGACTTCTGCTCTGGGTGTGCTACTTTGCTCTAGTGCTGAAAGGCACAACGTGCAGGCTTCTTTCCAAAGGGCGAGTTGGGCCCCACAGCATCTTGCTTAGAGCTCTTTGGGAAGCTAAGACACAACTCGCTCTGCACAGTGCTCTTACAGCTTACCGGGAACATCTCTTCCAAAGGCCTGTGAAACGCAGTTTCTTTGCAGGCCTGATCTGGATGAAGTAGGACTTCTGCTCTGGGTGTGCTACTTTGCCCTAGAGCTGAAAGGCACAACGTGCAGGCTTCTTTCCAAAGGGCGAGTTTGGGCCCACAGCATCTTGCTTCCAGCTCTTTGGGAAGCTAAGAAACAACTCGCTCTGCACAGTGCTCTTACAGCCTACCGGGAACATCTCTTCCAAAGGCCTGTGAAACGCAGTTTCTTTTCAGGCCTGATCTGGCTGAAGTAGGACTTCTGCTCTGGGCGTGATACTTTGCCCTAGAGCTGAAAGGCACAACGTGCAGGCTTCTTTCCAAAGGGCGAGTTGGGCCCCTCAGCATCTTGCTTCCAGCTCTTTGGGAAGCTAAGAAACAACTCGCTCTGCACAGTGCTCTTACAGCCTAGTGGGAACATCTCTTCCAAAGGCCTGTGAAACGCAGTTTCTTTGCAGGCCTGATCTGGCTGAAGTAGGACTTCTGCTCTGGGTGCGCAACTTTGCCCTAGAGCTGAAAGGCACAACGTGCAGGCTTCTTTCCAAAGGGCGATGTGGGCCCCTCAGCATCTTTCTTCAGCTCTTTGGGAATCTAAGAAACAACTCGCTCTGCACAGTGCTCTTACAGCCTACCGGGAACATCTCTTCCAAAGGCCTGTGAAACGCAGTTTCTTTGCAGGCCTGATCTGGCTGAAGTAGGACTTCTGCTCTGGGTGTGCTACTTTGCCCTAGAGCTGAAAGGCACAACGTGCAGGCTTCTTTCCAAAGGGCGAGTTGGGCCCCACAGCATCTTGCTTCCAGCTCTTTGGGAAGCTAAGAAGCCACTCTCTCTGCACATTGCTCTTACAGCCTACCGGGAACATCTCTTCCAAAGGCCTGTGAAACGCAGTTTCTTTGCAGGCCTGATCTGGCTGAAGTAGGACTTCTGCTCTGGGTGTGCTACTTTGCCCTAGAGCTGAAAGGCACAACGTGCAGGCTTCTTTGCAAAGGGCGAGTTGGGCAACACAGCATCTTGCTTCCAGCTCTTTGGGAAGCTAAGAAACAACTCGCTCTGCACAGTGCTCTTACAGCCTACCGGGAACATCTCTTCCAAAGGCCTGTGAAATGCAGTTTCTTTGCAGGCCTGATCTGGCTGAAGTAGGACTTCTGCTCTGGGTGTGCTACTTTGCCCTAGTGCTGAAAGGCACAACGTGCAGGCTTCTTTCCAAAGGGCGAGTTGGGCCCCACAGCATCTTGCTTAGAGCTCTTTGGGAAGCTAAGACACAACTCGCTCTGCACAGTGCTCTTACAGCCTACCGGGAACATCTCTTCCAAAGGCCTGTGAAACGCAGTTTCTTTGCAGGCCTGATCTGGCTGAAGTAGGACTTCTGCTCTGGGTGTGCTACTTTGCCCTAGAGCTGAAAGGCACAACGTGCAGGCTTCTTTCCAAAGGGCGAGTTGGGCCCCACAGCATCTTGCTTCCAGCTCTTTGGGAAGCTAAGAAACCACTCGCTCTGCACAGTGCTCTTACAGCCTACCGGGAACATCTCTTCCAAAGGCCTGTGAAACGCAGTTTCTTTGCAGGCCTGATCTGGCTGAAGTAGGACTTCTGCTCTGGGTGTGCTACTTTGCCCTAGAGCTGAAAGGCACAACGTGAAGGCTTCTTTCCAAAGGGTGAGTTGGGCCCCACAGCATCTTGCTTCCAGCTCTTTGGGAAGCTAAGAAACAACTCGCTCTGCACAGTGCTGTTACAGCCTACTGGGAACATCTCTTCCAAAGGCCTGTGAAACGCAGTTTCTTTGCAGGCCTGATCTGGCTGAAGTAGGACTTCTGCTCTGGGTGTGCTACTTTGCCCTAGAGCTGAAAGGCACAACGTGCAGGCTTCTTTCCAAAGGGCGAGTTGGGCCCCACAGCATCTTGCTTCCAGCTCTTTGGGAAGCTAAGAAGCCACTGGCTCTGCACAGTGCTCTTACAGCCTACCGGGAACATCTCTTCCAAAGGCCTGTGAAACGCAGTTTCTTTGCAGGCCTGATCATGGCTGAAGTAGGACTTCTGCTCTGGGTGTGCTACTTTGCCCTAGAGCTGAAAGGCACAACGTGCAGGCTTCTTTCCAAAGGGCGAGTTGGGCCCCACAGCATCTTGCTTCCAGCTCTTTGGGAAGCTAAGAAACACACTCGCTCTGCACAGTGCTCTTACAGCCTACCGGGAACATCTCTTCCAAAGGCCTGTGAAACGCAGTTTCTTTGCAGGCCTGATCTGGCTGAAGTAGGACTTCTGCTCTGGGTGTGCTACTTTGCCCTAGAGCTGAAAGGCACAACGTGCAGGCTTCTTTCCAAAGGGCGAGTTGGGCCCCACAGCATCTTGCTTCCAGCTCTTTGGGAAGCTAAGAAACAACTCGCTCTGCACAGTGCTCTTACAGCCTAGTGGGAACATATCTTCCAAAGGCCTGTGAAACGCAGTTTCTTTGCAGGCCTGATCTGGCTGAAGTAGGACTTCTGCTCTGGGTGTGCTACTTTGCCCTAGAGCTGAAAGGCACAACGTGCAGGCTTCTTTCCAAAGGGCGAGTTGGGCCCCACAGCATCTTGCTTCCAGCTCTTTGGGAAGCTAAGAAACAACTCGCTCTGCACAGTGCTCTTACAGCCTACCGGGAACATCTCTTCCAAAGGCCTGTGAAACGCAGTTTCTTTGCAGGCCTGATCTGGCTGAAGTAGGACTTCTGCTCTGGGTGTGCTACTTTGCCCTAGAGCTGAAAGGCACAACGTGCAGGCTTCTTTCCAAAGGGCGAGTTGGGCCCCACAGCATCTTGCTTCCAGCTCTTTGGGAAGCTAAGAAACAACTCGCTCTGCACAGTGCTCTTACAGCCTACCGGGAACATCTCTTCCAAAGGCCTGTGAAACGCAGTTTCTTTGCAGGCCTGATCTGGCTGAAGTAGGACTTCTGCTCTGGGTGTGCTACTTTGCCCTAGAGCTGAAAGGCACAACGTGCAGGCTTCTTTCCAAAGGGCGAGTTTGGGCCCCACAGCATCTTGCTTCCAGCTCTTTGGGAAGCTAAGAAACAACTCGCTCTGCACAGTGCTCTTACAGCCTACCGGGAACATCTCTTCCAAAGGCCTGTGAAACGCAGTTTCTTTGCAGGCCTGATCTGGCTGAAGTAGGACTTCTGCTCTGGGTGTGATACTTTGCCCTAGAGCTGAAAGGCACAACGTGCAGGCTTCTTTCCAAAGGGCGAGTTGGGCCCCTCAGCATCTTGCTTCCAGCTCTTTGGGAAGCTAAGAAACAACTCGCTCTGCACAGTGCTCTTACAGCCTACCGGGAACATCTCTTCCAAAGGCCTGTGAAACGCAGTTTCTTTGCAGGCCTGATCTGGCTGAAGTAGGACTTCTGCTCTGGGTGTGCTACTTTGCCCTAGAGCTGAAAGGCACAACGTGCAGGCTTCTTTCCAAAGGGCGATGTTGGGCCCCACAGCATCTTGCTTCCAGCTCTTTGGGAAGCTAAGAAACAACTCGCTCTGCACAGTGCTCTTACAGCCTACCGGGAACATCTCTTCCAAAGGCCTGTGAAACGCAGTTTCTTTGCAGGCCTGATCTGGCTGAAGTAGGACTTCTGCTCTGGGTGTGCTACTTTGCCCTAGAGCTGAAAGGCACAACGTGCAGGCTTCTTTCCAAAGGGCGAGTTGGGCCCCACAGCATCTTGCTTCCAGCTCTTTGGGAAGCTAAGAAACAACTCGCTCTGCACAGTGCTCTTACAGCCTACCGGGAACATCTCTTCCAAAGGCCTGTGAAACGCAGTTTCTTTGCAGGCCTGATCTGGCTGAAGTAGGACTTCTGCTCTGGGTGTGCTACTTTGCCCTAGAGCTGAAAGGCACAACGTGCAGGCTTCTTTCCAAAGGGCGAGTTGGGCCCCACAGCATCTTGCTTCCAGCTCTTTGGGAAGCTAAGAAACAACTCGCTCTGCACAGTGCTCTTACAGCCTACCGGGAACATCTCTTCCAAAGGCCTGTGAAACGCAGTTTCTTTGCAGGCCTGATCTGGCTGAAGTAGGACTTCTGCTCTGGGTGTGCTACTTTGCCCTAGAGCTGAAAGGCACAACGTGCAGGCTTCTTTCCAAAGGGCGAGTTTGGGCCCCACAGCATCTTGCTTCCAGCTCTTTGGGAAGCTAAGAAACAACTCGCTCTGCACAGTGCTCTTACAGCCTACCGGGAACATCTCTTCCAAAGGCCTGTGAAACGCAGTTTCTTTGCAGGCCTGATCTGGCTGAAGTAGGACTTCTGCTCTGGGTGTGCTACTTTGCCCTAGAGCTGAAAGGCACAACGTGCAGGCTTCTTTCCAAAGGGCGAGTTGGGCCCCACAGCATCTTGCTTCCAGCTCTTTGGGAAGCTAAGAAACAACTCGCTCTGCACAGTGCTCTTACAGCCTACTGGGAACATCTCTTCCAAAGGCCTGTGAAACGCAGTTTCTTTGCAGGCCTGATCTGGCTGAAGTAGGACTTCTGCTCTGGGTGTGCTACTTTGCCCTAGAGCTGAAAGGCACAACGTGCAGGCTTCTTTCCAAAGGGCGAGTTGGGCCCCACAGCATCTTGCTTCCAGCTCTTTGGGAAGCTAAGAAACAACTCGCTCTGCACAGTGCTCTTACAGCCTACCGGGAACATCTCTTCCAAAGGCCTGTGAAACGCAGTTTCTTTGCAGGCCTGATCTGGCTGAAGTAGGACTTCTGCTCTGGGTGTGCTACTTTGCCCTAGAGCTGAAAGGCACAACGTGCAGGCTTCTTTCCAAAGGGCGAGTTGGGCCCCACAGCATCTTGCTTCCAGCTCTTTGGGAAGCTAAGAAACCACTCGCTCTGCACAGTGCTCTTACAGCCTACCGGGAACATCTCTTCCAAAGGCCTGTGAAACGCAGTTTCTTTGCAGGCCTGATCTGGCTGAAGTAGGACTTCTGCTCTGGGTGTGCTACTTTGCCCTAGAGCTGAAAGGCACAACGTGCAGGCTTCTTTCCAAAGGGCGAGTTGGGCCCCACAGCATCTTGCTTCCAGCTCTTTGGGAAGCTAAGAAACAACTCGCTCTGCACAGTGCTCTTACAGCCTACCGGGAACATCTCTTCCAAAGGCCTGTGAAACGCAGTTTCTTTGCAGGCCTGATCTGGCTGAAGTAGGACTTCTGCTCTGGGTGTGCTACTTTGCCCTAGAGCTGAAAGGCACAACGTGCAGGCTTCTTTCCAAAGGGCGAGTTTGGGCCCCACAGCATCTTGCTTCCAGCTCTTTGGGAAGCTAAGAAACAACTCGCTCTGCACAGTGCTCTTACAGCCTACTGGGAACATCTCTTCCAAAGGCCTGTGAAACGCAGTTTCTTTGCAGGCCTGATCTGGCTGAAGTAGGACTTCTGCTCTGGGTGTGCTACTTTGCCCTAGAGCTGAAAGGCACAACGTGCAGGCTTCTTTCCAAAGGGCGAGTTGGGCCCCACAGCATCTTGCTTCCAGCTCTTTGGGAAGCTAAGAAACAACTCGCTCTGCACAGTGCTCTTACAGCCTACCGGGAACATCTCTTCCAAAGGCCTGTGAAACGCAGTTTCTTTGCAGGCCTGATCTGGCTGAAGTAGGACTTCTGCTCTGGGTGTGCTACTTTGCCCTAGAGCTGAAAGGCACAACGTGCAGGCTTCTTTCCAAAGGGCGAGTTGGGCCCCACAGCATCTTGCTTCCAGCTCTTTGGGAAGCTAAGAAACAACTCGCTCTGCACAGTGCTCTTACAGCCTACCGGGAACATCTCTTCCAAAGGCCTGTGAAACGCAGTTTCTTTGCAGGCCTGATCTGGCTGAAGTAGGACTTCTGCTCTGGGTGTGCTACTTTGCCCTAGAGCTGAAAGGCACAACGTGCAGGCTTCTTTCCAAAGGGCGAGTTGGGCCCCACAGCATCTTGCTTCCAGCTCTTTGGGAAGCTAAGAAACAACTCGCTCTGCACAGTGCTCTTACAGCCTACCGGGAACATCTCTTCCAAAGGCCTGTGAAACGCAGTTTCTTTGCAGGCCTGATCTGGCTGAAGTAGGACTTCTGCTCTGGGTGTGCTACTTTGCCCTAGAGCTGAAAGGCACAACGTGCAGGCTTCTTTCCAAAGGGCGAGTTGGGCCCCACAGCATCTTGCTTCCAGCTCTTTGGGAAGCTAAGAAACAACTCGCTCTGCACAGTGCTCTTACAGCCTACCGGGAACATCTCTTCCAAAGGCCTGTGAAACGCAGTTTCTTTGCAGGCCTGATCTGGCTGAAGTAGGACTTCTGCTCTGGGTGTGCTACTTTGCCCTAGAGCTGAAAGGCACAACGTGCAGGCTTCTTTCCAAAGGGCGAGTTGGGCCCCACAGCATCTTGCTTCCAGCTCTTTGGGAAGCTAAGAAACAACTCGCTCTGCACAGTGCTCTTACAGCCTAGTGGGAACATCTCTTCCAAAGGCCTGTGAAACGCAGTTTCTTTGCAGGCCTGATCTGGCTGAAGTAGGACTTCTGCTCTGGGTGTGCTACTTTGCCCTAGAGCTGAAAGGCACAACGTGCAGGCTTCTTTCCAAAGGGCGAGTTGGGCCCCACAGCATCTTGCTTCCAGCTCTTTGGGAAGCTAAGAAACAACTCGCTCTGCACAGTGCTCTTACAGCCTACCGGGAACATCTCTTCCAAAGGCCTGTGAAACGCAGTTTCTTTGCAGGCCTGATCTGGCTGAAGTAGGACTTCTGCTCTGGGTGTGCTACTTTGCCCTAGAGCTGAAAGGCACAACGTGCAGGCTTCTTTCCAAAGGGCGAGTTGGGCCCCACAGCATCTTGCTTCCAGCTCTTTGGGAAGCTAAGAAACAACTCGCTCTGCACAGTGCTCTTACAGCCTAGTGGGAACATCTCTTCCAAAGGCCTGTGAAACGCAGTTTCTTTGCAGGCCTGATCTGGCTGAAGTAGGACTTCTGCTCTGGGTGTGCTACTTTGCCCTAGAGCTGAAAGGCACAACGTGCAGGCTTCTTTCCAAAGGGCGAGTTGGGCCCCACAGCATCTTGCTTCCAGCTCTTTGGGAAGCTAAGAAACAACTCGCTCTGCACAGTGCTCTTACAGCCTACCGGGAACATATCTTCCAAAGGCCTGTGAAACGCAGTTTCTTTGCAGGCCTGATCTGGCTGAAGTAGGACTTCTGCTCTGGGTGTGCTACTTTGCCCTAGAGCTGAAAGGCACAACGTGCAGGCTTCTTTCCAAAGGGCGAGTTGGGCCCCACAGCATCTTGCTTCCAGCTCTTTGGGAAGCTAAGAAACAACTCGCTCTGCACAGTGCTCTTACAGCCTACCGGGAACATCTCTTCCAAAGGCCTGTGAAACGCAGTTTCTTTGCAGGCCTGATCTGTCTGAAGTAGGACTTCTGCTCTGGGTGTGCTACTTTGCCCTAGAGCTGAAAGGCACAACGTGCAGGCTTCTTTCCAAAGGGCGAGTTGGGCCCCAGAGCATCTTGCTTCCAGCTCTTTGGTAAGCTAAGAAACCACTCGCTCTGCACAGTGCTCTTACAGCCTACCGGGAACATCGCTTCCAAAGGCCTGTGAAACGCAGTTTCTTTGCAGGCCTGATCTGGCTGAAGTAGAACTTCTGCTCTGGGTGTGCTACATTGCCCTAGAGCTGAAAGGCACAACGTGCAGGCTTCTTTCCAAAGGGCGAGTTGGGCCCCACAGCATCTTGCTTCCAGCTCTTTGGGAAGCTAAGAAACAACTCGCTCTGCACAGTGCTCTTACAGCCTACCGGGAAAATCTCTTCCAAAGGCCTGTGAAACGCAGTTTCTTTGCAGGCCTCATTTGCTGAAGTAGAACTTCTGCTCTGGGTGTGCTACTTTGCCCTAGAGCTGAAAGGCACAACGTGCAGGCTTCTTTCCAAAGGGCGAGTTGGGCCCCAGAGCATCTTGCTTCCAGCTCTTTGGGAAGCTAAGAAACAACTCGCTCTGCACAGTGCTCTTACAGCCTACCGGTAGCATCTCTTCCAAAGGCCTGTGAAACGCAGTTTCTTTGCAGGCCTGATCTGGCTGAAGTAGAACTTCTGCCCTGGGTGTGCTACATTGCCCTAGAGCTGAAAGGCACAACGTGCAGGTTTCTTTCCAAAGGGCGAGTTGGGCCCCACAGCATCTTGCTTCCAGCTCTTTGGGAAGCTAAGAAACAACTCGCTCTGCACAGTGCTCTTACAGCCTACCGGGAACATCTCTTACAAAGGCCTGTGAAACGCAGTTTCTTTGCAGGCTTGATCTGGCTGAAGTAGGACTTCTGCTCTGGGTGTGCTACTTTGCCCTAGAGCTGAAAGGTCCAACGTGCAGGCTTCTTTCCAAAGGGCGAGTTGGGCCCCACAGCATCTTGCTTCCAGCTCTTTGGGAAGCTAAGAAACAACTCGCTCTGCACAGTGCTCTTACAGCCTACCGGGAACATGTCTTCCAAAGGCCTGTGAAACGCAGTTTCTTTGCAGGCCTGATCTGGCTGAAGTAGGACTTCTGCTCTGGGTGTGCTACTTTGCCCTAGAGCTGAAAGGCACAACGTGCAGGCTTCTTTCCAAAGGGCGAGTTGGGCCCCACAGCATCTTGCTTCCAGCTCTTTGGGAAGCTAAGAAACAACTCGCTCTGCACAGTGCTCTTACAGCCTACCGGGAACATCTCTTCCAAAGGCCTGTGAAACGCAGTTTCTTTGCAGGCCTGATCTGGCTGAAGTAGAACTTCTGCTCTGGGTGTGCTACTTTGCCCTAGAGCTGAAAGGCACAACGTGCAGGCTTCTTTCCAAAGGGCGAGTTGGGCCCCACAGCATCTTGCCTCCAGCTCTTTGGGAAGCTAAGAAACAACTCGCTCTGCACAGTGCTCTTACAGCCTACCGGGAACATCTCTTACAAAGGCCTGTGAAACACAGTTTCTTTGCAAGCCTGATCTGGCTGAAGTAGCACTTCTGCTCTGGGTGTGCTACTTTGCCCTAGAGCTGAAAGGCACAACGTGCAGGCTTCTTTCCAAAGGGCGAGTTGGGCCCCACAGCATCTTGCTTCCAGCTCTTTGGGAAGCTAAGAAACAACTCGCTCTGCACAGTGCTCTTACAGCCTACCGGGAACATGTCTTCCAAAGGCCTGTGAAACGCAGTTTCTTTGCAGGCCTGATCTGGCTGAAGTAGGACTTCTGCTCTGGGTGTGCTACTTTGCCCTAGAGCTGAAAGGCACAACGTGCAGGCTTCTTTCCAAAGGGCGAGTTGGGCCCCACAGCATCTTGCTTCCAGCTCTTTGGAAAGCTAAGAAACAACTCGCTCTGCACAGTGCTCTTACAGCCTAGCGGACACATCTCTTCCAAAGGCCTTGAAACGCAGTTTCTTTGCAGCCCTGATCTGGCTGAAGCAGAACTTCTGCCCGGGTGTGCTACATTGCCCTAGAGCTGAAAGGCACAACATGCAGGCTTCTTTCCAAGGGCGAGTTGGGCCCCACAGCATCTTGCTTCCAGCTCTTTGGGAAGCTAAGAGAAACAACTCGCTCTGCACAGTGCTCTTACAGCCTACCGGGAACATCTCTTCCAAAGGCCTGTGAAACGCAGTTTCTTTGCAGGCCTGATCTGGCTGAAGC
>NW_027227266.1:0-27030 GCF_037783145.1 Equus przewalskii | reverse complement strand
AGAGCGAGTTGTTTCTTAGCTTCCCAAAGAGCTGGAAGCAAGATGCTGTGGGGGGCAACTCGCCCTTTGGAAAGAAGACAGCACGTTGTGCCTTTCAACTCTAGGGCAAAGTAGCACACCCAGAGCAGAAGTCCTACTTCAGCCAGATCAGGCCTGCAAAGAAACTGCGTTTCACAGGCCTTTGGAACAGATGTTCCCGGTAGGCTGTAAGAGCACTGTGCAGAGCGAGTTGTTTCTTAGCTTCCCAAAGAGCTGGAAGCAAGCTGCTGTGGGGCCCAACTCGCCCTTTGGAAAGAAGCCTGCACGTTGTGCCTTTCAGCTCTAGGGCAAAGTAGCACACCCATAGCAGAAGTCCTACTTCAGCCAGATCAGGCCTGCAAAGAAACTGCGTTTCACTGGCCTTTGGAAGAGATGTTCCAACTAGGCTGTAAGAGCACTGTGCAGATCGAGTTGTTTCTTAGCTTCCCAAAGAGCTGGAAGCAAGATGCTGTGGGGCCCAACTCGCCCTTTGGAAAGAAGCCTGCACGTTGTGCCTTTCAGCTCTAGGGCAAAGTAGCACACCCAGAGCAGAAGTCCTACTTCAGCCAGATCAGGCCTGCAAAGAAACTGCGTTTCACAGGCCTTTGGAAGAGATGTTCCCGGTAGGCTGTAAGAGCACTGTGCAGAGCGAGTTGTTTCTTAGCTTCCCAAAGAGCTGGAAGCAAGATGCTGTGGGGCCCAACTCGCCCTTTGGAAAGAAGCCTGCACGTTGTGCCTTTCAGCTCTAGGGCAAAGTAGCACACCCAGAGCAGAAGTCCTACTTCAGCCAGATCAGGCCTGCAAAGAAACTGCGTTTCACAGGCCTTTGGAAGAGATGTTCCCGGTAGGCTGTAAGAGCACTGTGCAGAGCGAGTTGTTTCTTAGCTTCCCAAAGAGCTGGAAGCAAGATGCTGTGGGGCCCAACTCGCCCTTTGGAAAGAAGCCTGCACGTTGTGCCTTTCAGCTCTAGGGCAAAGTAGCACACCCAGAGCAGAAGTCCTACTTCAGCCAGATCAGGCCTGCAAAGAAACTGCGTTTCACAGGCCTTTGGAAGAGATGTTCCCGGTAGGCTGTAAGAGCACTGTGCAGAGCGAGTTGTTTCTTAGCTTCCCAAAGAGCTGGAAGCAAGATGCTGTGGGGCCCAACTCGCCCTTTGGAAAGAAGCCTGCACGTTGTGCCTTTCAGGTCTAGGGCAAATGTAGCACACCCAGAGCAGAAGTCCTACTTCAGCCAGATCAGGCCTGCAAAGAAACTGCGTTTCACAGTCCATTGGAAGAGATGTTCCCGGTAGGCTGTAAGAGCACTGTGCAGAGCGAGTAGTTTCATAGCTTCCCAAAGAGTTGAAAGCAAGATGCTGTGGGGCCCAACTCGCCCTTTGGAAAGAAGCCTGCACGTTGTGCCTTTCAGCTCTAGGGCAATGTAGCACACCCAGAGCAGAAGTCCTACTTCAGCCAGATCAGGCCTACAAAGAAACTGCGTTTCACAGGCCTTTGGAAGAGATGTTCCCGGTAGGCTGTAAGAGCACTGTGCAGAGCGACTTGTTTCTTAGCTTCCCAAAGAGCTGGAAGCAAGATGCTGTGGGGCCCAACTCGCCCTTTGGAAAGAAGCCTGCGCATTGTGCCTTTCAGCTCTAGAGCAATGTAGCACACCCAGAGCAGAAGTCCTACTTCAGCCAGATCAGGCCTGCAAAGAAACTGCGTTTCACATGCCTTTGGAAGAGATGTTCCCGGTAGGCTGTAAGAGCACTGTGCAGAGCGAGTTGTTTCTTAGCTTCCCAAAGAGCTGGAAGCAAGATGCTGTGGGGCCCAACTCACCCTTTGGAAAGAAGCCTGCACGTTGTGCCTTTCAGCTCTAGGACAATGGAGCACACCCAGAGCAGAAGTCCTACTTCAGCCAGATCAGGCCTGCAAAGAAACTGCGTTTCACAGGCCTTTGGAAGAGATGTTCCCGGTAGGCAGTAAGAGCACTGTGCAGAGCGAGTTGTTTCTTAGCTTCCCAAAGAGCTGGAAGCAAGATGCTGTGGGACCCAACTCGCCCTTTGGAAAGAAGCCTGCACGTTGTGCCTTTCAGCTCTAGGGCAAAGTAGCACACCCAGAGCAGAAGTCCTACTTCAGCCAGATCAGGCCTGCAAAGAAACTGCGTTTCACAGGCCTTTGGAAGAGATGTTCCCGGTAGGCTGTAAGAGCACTGTGCAGAGCGAGTTGTTTCTTAGCTTCCCAAGCGCTGGAAGCAAGATGCTGTGGGGCCCCACTCGCCCTTTGGAAAGAAGCCTGCACGTTGTGCCTTTCAGCTCTAGGGCAATGTAGCACACCCAGAGCAGAAGTCCTACTTCAGCCAGATCAGGCCTGCAAAGAAACTGCGTTTCACAGGCCTTTGGAAGAGATGTTCCCGGTAGGCTGTAAGAGCACTGTGCAGAGCGAGTTGTTTCTTAGCTTCCCAAAGAGCTGGAAGCAAGATGCTGTGGGGCCCAACTCGCCCTTTGGAAAGAAGCCTGCACGTTGTGCCTTTCAGCTCTAGGGCAATGTAGCACACCCAGAGCAGAAGTCCTACTTCAGCCAGATCAGGCCTGCAAAGAAACTGCGTTTCACAGGCCTTTGGAAGAGATGTTCCCGGTAGGCTGTAAGAGCACTGTGCAGAGCGAGTTGTTTCTTAGCTTCCCAAAGAGCTGGAAGCAAGATGCTGTGGGGCCCAACTCGCCCTTTGGAAAGAAGCCTGCACCTTGTGCCTTTCAGCTCTAGGGCAATGTAGCACACCCAGTGCAGAAGTCCTACTTGAGCCAGATCACGCCTGCAAAGAAACTGCGTTTCACATGCCTTTGGAAGAGATGTTCCCGGTAGGCTGTAAGAGCACTGTGCAGAGCGAGTTGTTTCTTAGCTTCCCAAAGAGCTGGAAGCAAGATGCTTTGGGGCCCAACTCGCCCTTTGGAAAGAAGCCTGCACGTTGTGCCTTTCAGCTCTAGGGCAAAGTAGCACACCCAGAGCAGAAGTCCTACTTCAGCCAGATCAGGCCTGCAAAGAAACTGCGTTTCACAGGCCTTTGGAAGAGATGTTCCCACTAGGCTGTAAGAGCACTGTGCAGAGCGAGTTGTTTCTTAGCTTCCCAAAGAGCTGGAAGCAAGATGCTGTGGGGCCCAACTCGCCCTTTGGAAAGAAGCCTGCACGTTGTGCCTTTCAGCTCTAGGGCAAAGTAGCACACCCAGAGCAGAAGTCCTACTTCAGCCAGATCAGGCCTGCAAAGAAACTGCGTTTCACAGGCCTTTGGAAGAGATGTTCCCGGTAGGCTGTAAGAGCACTGTGCAGAGCGAGTTGTTTCTTAGCTTCCCAAAGAGCTGGAAGCAAGATGCTGTGGGGCCCAACTCGCCCTTTGGAAAGAAGCCTGCACGTTGTGCCTTTCAGCTCTAGGGCAAAGTAGCACACCCAGAGCAGAAGTCCTACTTCAGCCAGATCAGGCCTGCAAAGAAACTGCGTTTCACAGGCCTTTGGAAGAGATGTTCCCGGTAGGCTGTAAGAGCACTGTGCAGAGCGAGTTGTTTCTTAGCTTCCCAAAGAGCTGGAAGCAAGATGCTGTGGGGCCCAACTCGCCCTTTGGAAAGAAGCCTGCACGTTGTGCCTTTCAGCTCTAGGGCAAAGTAGCACACCCAGAGCAGAAGTCCTACTTCAGCCAGATCAGGCCTGCAAAGAAACTGCGTTTCCCAGGCCTTTGGAAGAGATGTTCCCGGTAGGCTGTAAGAGCACTGTGCAGAGCGACTTGTTTCTTAGCTTCCCAAAGAGCTGGAAGCAAGATGCTGTGGGGCCCAACTCGCCCTTTGGAAAGAAGCCTGCACGTTGTGCCTTTCAGCTCTAGGTCAAAGTAGCACACCCAGAGCAGAAGTCCTACTTCAGCCAGATCAGGCCTGCAAAGAAACTGCGTTTCACAGGCCTTTGGAAGAGATGTTCCCGGTAGGCTGTAAGAGCACTGTGCAGAGCGAGTTGTTTCTTAGCTTCCCAAAGAGCTGGAAGCAAGATGCTGTGGGGCCCAACTCGCCCTTTGGAAAGAAGCCTGCACGTTGTGCCTTTCAGCTCTAGGGCAAAGTAGCACACCCAGAGCAGAAGTCCTACTTCAGCCAGATCAGGCCTGCAAAGAAACTGCGTTTCACAGGCCTTTGGAAGAGATGTTCCCGGTAGGCTGTAAGAGCACTGTGCAGAGCGAGTTGTTTCTTAGCTTCCCAAAGAGCTGGAAGCAAGATGCTGTGCGGCCCAACTCGCCCTTTGGAAAGAAGCCTGCACGTTGTGCCTTTCAGCTCTAGGGCAAAGTAGCACACCCAGAGCAGAAGTCCTACTTCAGCCAGATCAGGCCTGCAAAGAAACTGCGTTTCACAGGCCTTTGGAAGAGATGTTCCCGGTAGGCTGTAAGAGCACTGTGCAGAGCGAGTTGTTTCTTAGCTTCCCAAAGAGCTGGAAGCAAGATGCTGTGGGGCCCAACTCGCCCTTTGGAAAGAAGCCTGCACGTTGTGCCTTTCAGCTCTAGGTCAAAGTAGCACACCCAGAGCAGAAGTCCTACTTCAGCCAGATCAGGCCTGCAAAGAAACTGCGTTTCACAGGCCTTTGGAAGAGATGTTCCCGGTAGGCTGTAAGAGCACTGTGCAGAGCGAGTTGTTTCTTAGCTTCCCAAAGAGCTGGAAGCAAGATGCTGTGGGGCCCAACTCGCCCTTTGGAAAGAAGCCTGCACGTTGTGCCTTTCAGCTCTAGGGCAAAGTAGCACACCCAGAGCAGAAGTCCTACTTCAGCCAGATCAGGCCTGCAAAGAAACTGCGTTTCACAGGCCTTTGGAAGAGATGTTCCCGGTAGGCTGTAAGAGCACTGTGCTGAGCGAGTTGTTTCTTAGCTTCCCAAAGAGCTGGAAGCAAGATGCTGTGGGGCCCAACTCGCCCTTTGGAAAGAAGCCTGCACGTTGTGCCTTTCAGCTCTAGGGCAAAGTAGCACACCCAGAGCAGAAGTCCTACTTCAGCCAGATCAGGCCTGCAAAGAAACTGCGTTTCACAGGCCTTTGGAAGAGATGTTCCCGGTAGGCTGTAAGAGCACTGTGCAGAGCGAGTTGTTTCTTAGCTTCCCAAAGAGCTGGAAGCAAGATGCTGTGGGGCCCAACTCGCCCTTTGGAAAGAAGCCTGCACGTTGTGCCTTTCAGCTCTAGGGCAATGTAGCACACCCAGAGCAGAAGTCCTACTTCAGCCAGATCAGGCCTGCAAAGAAACTGCGTTTCACAGTCCATGGAAGAGATGTTCCCGGTAGGCTGTAAGAGCACTGTGCAGAGCGAGTTGTTTCTTAGCTTCCCAAAGAGTTGAAAGCAAGATGCTGTGGGGCCCAACTCGCCCTTTGGAAAGAAGCCTGCACGTTGTGCCTTTCAGCTCTAGGGCAATGTAGCACACCCAGAGCAGAAGTCCTACTTCAGCCAGATCAGGCCTGCAAAGAAACTGCGTTTCACAGGCCTTTGGAAGAGATGTTCCCGGTAGGCTGTAAGAGCACTGTGCAGAGCGACTTGTTTCTTAGCTTCCCAAAGAGCTGGAAGCATGATGCTGTGGGGCCCAACTCGCCCTTTGGAAAGAAGCCTGCGCATTGTGCCTTTCAGCTCTAGGGCAATGTAGCACACCCAGAGCAGAAGTCTTACTTCAGCCAGATCAGGCCTGCAAAGAAACTGCGTTTCACATGCCTTTGGAAGAGATGTTCCCGGTAGGCTGTAAGAGCACTGTGCAGAGCGAGTTGTTTCTTAGCTTCCCAAAGAGCTGGAAGCAAGATGCTGTGGGGCCCAACTCACCCTTTGGAAAGAATCCTGCACGTTGTGCCTTTCAGCTCTAGGACAATGGAGCACACCCAGAGCAGAAGTCCTACTTCAGCCAGATCAGGCCTGCAAAGAAACTGCGTTTCACAGGCCTTTGGAAGAGATGTTCCCGGTAGGCTGTAAGAGCACTGTGCAGAGCGAGTTGTTTCTTAGCTTCCCAAAGAGCTGGAAGCAAGATGCTGTGGGGCCCAACTCGCCCTTTGGAAAGAAGCCTGCACGTTGTGCCTTTCAGCTCTAGGACAATGTAGCACACCCAGAGCAGAAGTCCTACTTCAGCCAGATCAGGCCTGCAAAGAAACTGCGTGTCACAGGCCTTTGGAAGAGATGTTCCCGATAGGCTGGAAGAGCACTGTGCAGAGCGAGTTGTTTCTTAGCTTCCCAAAGAGCTGGAAGCAAGATGCTGTGGGGCCCAACTCGCCCTTTGGAAAGAAGCCTGCACGTTGTGCCTTTCAGCTCTATGGCAATGTAGCACAACCAGAGCAGAAGTCCTACTTCAGCCAGATCAGGCCTGCAAAGAAACTGCTTTTCACAGGCCTTTGGAAGAGATGTTCCCGGTAGGCTGTAAGAGCACTGTGCAGAGCGAGTTGTTTCTTAGCTTCCCAAAGAGCTGGAAGCAAGATGCTGTGGGGCCCAACTCGCCCTTTGGAAAGCAGCCTGCACGTTGTGCCTTTCAGCTCTAGGACAATGTAGAACACCCAGAGCAGAAGTTCTACTTCAGCGAGATCAGGCCTGCAAAGAAACTGCGTTTCACAGGCCTTTGGAAGAGATGTTCCCGGTAGGCTGTAAGAGCACTGTGCAGAGCGAGTTGTTTCTTAGCTTCCCAAAGAGCTGGAAGCAAGATGCTGTGGGGCCCAACTCGCCCTTTGGAAAGAAGCCTGCACGTTGTGCCTTTCAGCTCTAGGGCAATGTAGCACACCCAGAGCAGAAGTCCTACTTCAGCCAGATCAGGCCTGCAAAGAAACTGCGTTTCACAGGCCTTTGGAAGAGATGTTCCCGGTAGGCTGTAAGAGCACTGTGCAGAGCGAGTTGTTTCTTAGCTTCCCAAAGAGCTGGAAGCAAGATGCTGTTGGGCCCAACTCACCATTAGGAAAGGAGCCTGCACGTTGTGCCTTTCAGCTCTAGGGCAATGTAGCACACCCAGAGCAGAAGTCCTACTTCAGCCAGATCAGGCCTGCAAAGAAACTGCGTTTCACAGGCCTTTGGAAGAGAGGTTCCCGGTAGGCTGTAAGAGCACTGTGCAGAGCGAGTTGTTTCTTAGCTTCCCAAAGAGCTGGAAGCAAGATGCTGTGGGGCCCAACTCGCCCTTTGGAAAGAAGCCTGCACCTTGTGCCTTTCAGCTCTAGGGCAATGTAGCACACCCAGAGCAGAAGTGCTACTTCAAGCAGATCACGCCTGCAAAGAAACTGCGTTTCACAGGCCTTTGGAAGAGATGTTCCCGGTAGGCTGTAAGAGCACTGTGCAGAGCGAGTTCTTTCTTAGCTTCCCAAAGAGCTGGAAGCAAGATGCTGTGGGCCCCAACTCGCCCTTTGGAAAGAAGCCTGCACATTGTGATTTTCAGCTCTAGGGCAATGTAGCACACCCAGAGCAGAAGTTCTACTTCAAGCAGATCATGCCTGCAAAGAAACTGTGTTTCACATGCCTTTGGAAGAGATGTTCCCGGTAGGCTGTAAGAGCACTGTGCAGAGCGAGTTGTTTCTAGGCTTCCCAAAGAGCTGGAAGCAAGATGCTGTGGGGCCCAACTCGCCCTTTGGAAAGAAGCCTGCACGTTGTGCCTTTCAGCTCTAGGGCAATGTAGCACACCCAGAGCAGAAGTCTTACTTCAGCCAGATGAGGCCTGCAAAGAAACTGCGTTTCTCAGGCCTTTGGAAGAGATGTTCCCGGTAGGCTGTAAGAGCACTGTGCAGAGCGAGTTGTTTCTTAGCTTCCCAAAGAGCTGGAAGCAAGATGCTGTGGGGCCCAACTCGCCCTTTGGAAAGAAGCCTGCACGTTGTGCCTTTCAGCTCTAGGGCAATGTAGCACACCCAGAGCAGAAGTCCTACTTCAGCCAGATCAGGCCTGCAAAGAAACTGCGTTTCACAGGCCTTTGGAAGAGATGTTCCCGGTAGGCTGTAAGAGGACTGTGCAGAGCGAGTTGTTTCTTAGCTTCCCAAAGAGCTGGAAGCAAGATGCTGTGGGGCCCAACTCGCCCTTTGGAAAGAAGCCTGCACGTTGTGCCTTTCAGCTCTAGGGCAATGTAGCACACCCAGAGCAGATGTTCTACTTCAGCGAGATCACGCCTGCAAAGAAACTGCTTTTCGCAGGCCTTTGGAAGAGATGTTCCCGGTAGGCTGTAAGAGCAGTGTGCAGAGCGAGTTGTTTCTTAGCTTCCCAAAGAGCTGGAAGCAAGATGCTGTGGGGCCCAACTCGCCCTTTGGAAAGAAGCCTGCACGTTGTGCCTTTCAGCTCTAGGGCAATGTAGCACACCCAGAGCAGAAGTCCTACTTCAGCCAGATCAGGCCTGCAAAGAAACTGCGTTTCACAGGCCTTTGGAAGAGATGTTCCCGGTAGGCTGTAAGAGCACTGTGCAGAGCGAGTTGTTTCTTAGCTTCCCAAAGAGCTGGAAGCAAGATGCTGTTGGGCCCAACTCACCATTAGGAAAGGAGCCTGCACGTTGTGCCTTTCAGCTCTAGGGCAATGTAGCACACCCAGAGCAGAAGTCCTACTTCAGCCAGATCAGGCCTGCAAAGAAACTGCGTTTCACAGGCCTTTGGAAGAGATGTTCCCGGTAGGCTGTAAGAGCACTGTGCAGAGCGAGTTGTTTCTTAGCTTCCCAAAGAGCTGGAAGCAAGATGCTGTGGGGCCCAACTCGCCCTTTGGAAAGAAGCCTGCACCTTGTGCCTTTCAGCTCTAGGGCAATGTAGCACACCCAGAGCAGAAGTCCTACTTCAGCCAGATCAGGACTGCAAAGAAACTGCGTTTCACAGGCCTTTGGAAGAGATGTTCCCGGTAGGCTGTAAGAGCACTGTGCAGAGCGAGTTGTTCCTTAGCTTCCCAAAGAGCTGGAAGCAAGATGCTGTGGGGCCCAACTCGCCCTTTGGAAAGAAGCCTGCACCTTGTGCCTTTCAGCTCTAGGGCAATGTAGCACACCCAGAGCAGAAGTTCTACTTCAAGCAGATCACGCCTGCAAAGAAACTGCGTTTCACAGGCCTTTGGAAGAGATGTTCCCGGTTGGCTGTAAGAGCACTGTGCAGAGCGAGTTCTTTCTTAGCTTCCCAAAGAGCTGGAAGCAAGATGCTGTGGGCCCCAACTCGCCCTTTAGAAAGAAGCCTGCACGTTGTGCCTTTCAGCTCTAGGGCAATGTAGCACACCCAGAGCAGAAGTCCTACTTCAGCCAGATCAGGCCTGCAAAGAAACTGCGTTTCACAGGCCTTTGGAAGAGATGTTCCCGGTAGGCTGTAAGAGCACTGTGCAGAGCGAGTTGTTTCTTAGCTTCCCAAAGAGCCGGAAGCAAGATGCTGTTGGGCCCAACTTGCCCTTTGGAAAGAAGCCTGCACCTTGTGCCTTTCAGCTCTAGGGCAATGTAGCACACCCAGAGCAGAAGTTCTACTTCAAGCAGATCACGCCTGCAAAGAAGCTGTGTTTCACATGCCTTTGGAAGAGATGTTCCCGGTAGGCTGTAAGAGCACTGTGCAGAGCGAGTTGTTTCTAGGCTTCCCAAAGAGCTGGAAGCAAGATGCTTTGGGGCCCAACTAGCCCTTTGGAAAGAAGCCTGCACGTTGTGCCCTTCAGCTCTAGGGCAATGTAGCACACCCAGAGCAGAAGTCTTACTTCAGCCAGATCAGGCCTGCAAAGAAACTGCGTTTCTCAGGCCTTTGGAAGAGATGTTCCCGGTAGGCTGTAAGAGAACTGTGCAGAGCGAGTTGTTTCTTAGCTTCCCAAAGAGCTGGAAGCAAGATGCTGTGGGGCCCAACTCGCCCTTTGGAAAGAAGCCTGCACGTTGTGCCTTTCAGCTCTAGGGCAATGCAGCACACTCAGAGCAGAAGTCCTACTTCAAGCAGATCACGCCTGCAAAGAAGCTGCGTTTCACATGCCTTTGGAAGAGATGTTCCCGGTAAGCTGTAAGAGCACTGTGCAGAGCGAGTTGTTTCTTAGCTTCCCAAGAGCTGGAAGCAAGATGCTGTGGGGCCCAACTCGCCCTTTGGAAAGAAGCCTGCACGTTGTGCCTTTCAGCTCTAGGGCAATGTAGCACACCCAGAGCAGAAGTCCTACTTCAGCCAGATCAGGCCTGCAAAGAAACTGCGTTTCACAGGCCTTTGGAAGAGATGTTCCCGGTAGGCTGTAAGAGCGCTGTGCAGAGCGACTTGTTTCTTAGCTTCCCAAAGAGCTGGAAGCAAGATGCTGTGGGGCCCAACTCGCCCTTTGGAAAGAAGCCTGCACCTTGTGCCTTTCAGCTCTAGGGCAATGTAGCACACCCAGAGCAGAAGTCCTACTTCAGCCAGATCAGGCCTGCAAAGAAACTGCGTTTCACAGGCCTTTGGAAGAGATGTTCCCGGTAGGCTGTAAGAGCACTGTGCAGAGCGAGTTGTTCCTTAGCTTCCCAAAGAGCTGGAAGCAAGATGCTGTGGGGCCCAACTCGCCCTTTGGAAAGAAGCCTGCACCTTGTGCCTTTCAGCTCTAGGGCAATGTAGCACACCCAGAGCAGAAGTTCTACTTCAAGCAGATCAGGCCTGCAAAGAAACTGCGTTTCACAGGCCTTTGGAAGACATGTTCCCGGTAGGCTGTAAGAGCACTGTGCAGAGCGAGTTCTTTCTTAGCTTCCCAAAGAGCTGGAAGCAAGATGCTGTGGGCCCCAACTCGCCCTTTAGAAAGAAGCCTGCACGTTGTGCCTTTCAGCTCTAGGGCAATGTAGCACACCCAGAGCAGAAGTCCTACTTCAGCCAGATCAGGCCTGCAAAGAAACTGCGTTTCACAGGCCTTTGGAAGAGATGTTCCCGGTAGGCTGTAAGAGCACTGTGCAGAGCGAGTTGTTTCTTAGCTTCCCAAAGATCTGGAAGCAAGATACTGTGGGGCCCAACTTGCCCTTTGGAAAGAAGCCTGCACCTTGTGCCTTTCAGCTCTAGGGCAATGTAGCACACCCAGAGCAGAAGTTCTACTTGAAGCAGATCACGCCTGCAAAGAAGCTTTGTTTCACATGCCTTTGGAAGAGATGTTCCCGGTAGGCTGTAAGAGCACTGTGCAGAGCGAGTTGTTTCTAGGCTTCCCAAAGAGCTGGAAGCAAGATGCTTTGGGGCCCAACTAGCCCTTTGGAAAGAAGCCTGCACGTTGTGCCTTTCAGCTCTAGGGCAATGTAGCACACCCAGAGCAGAAGTCTTACTTCAGCCAGATCAGGCCTGCAAAGAAACTGCGTTTCTCAGGCCTTTGGAAGAGATGTTCCCGGTAGGCTGTAAGAGCGCTGTGCAGAGCGAGTTGTTTCTTAGCTTCCCAAAGAGCTGGAAGCAAGATGCTGTGGGGCCCAACTCGCCCTTTGGAAAGAAGCCTGCATGTTGTGCCTTTCAGCTCTAGGGCAATGCAGCACACTCAGAGCAGAAGTCCTACTTCAAGCAGATCACGCCTGCAAAGAAGCTGCGTTTCACATGCCTTTGGAAGAGATGTTCCCACTAGGCTGTAAGAGCACTGTGCAGAGCGAGTTGTTTCTTAGCTTCCCAAGAGCTGGAAGCAAGATGCTGTGGGGCCCAACTCGCCCTTTGGAAAGAAGCCTGCACGTTGTGCCTTTCAGCTCTAGGGCAAAGTAGCACACCCAGAGCAGAAGTCCTACTTCAGCCAGATCAGGCCTGCAAAGAAACTGCGTTTCACAGGCCTTTGGAAGAGATGTTCCCAGTAGGCTGTAAGAGCGCTGTGCAGAGCGACTTGTTTCTTAGCTTCCCAAAGAGCTGGAAGCAAGATGCTGTGGGGCCCAACTCGCCCTTTGGAAAGAAGCCTGCACGTTGTGCCTTTCAGCTCTAGGACAATGTAGCACACCCAGATTAGAAGTCCTACTTCAGCCAGATCAGGCCTGCAAAGAAACTGCGTGTCACAGGCCTTTGGAAGAGATGTTCCCGGTAGGCTGTAAGAGCACTGTGCAGAGCGAGTTGTTTCTTAGCTTCCCAAAGAGCTGTAAGCAAGATTCTGTGGGGCCCAACTCGCCCTTTGGAAAGCAGCCTGCACGTTGTGCCTTTCAGCTCTAGGGCAAAGTAGCACACCCAGAGCAGAAGTTCTACTTCAAGCAGATCACGCCTGCAAAGAAACTGCGTTTCACAGGCCTTTGGAAGAGATGTTCCCGGTAGGCTGTAAGAGCACTGTGCAGAGCGAGTTCTTTCTTAGCTTCCCAAAGAGCTGGAAGCAAGATGCTGTGGGCCCCAACTCGCCCTTTGGAAAGAAGCCTGCCCGTTGTGACTTTCAGACCTAGGGCAATGTAGCACATCCAGAGCAGAAGTTCTACTTCAAGCAGATCATGCCTGCAAAGTAGCTGTGTTTCACATGCCTTTGGAAGAGATGTTCCCGGTAGGCTGTAAGAGCACTGTGCAGAGCGAGTTGTTTCTAGGCTTCCCAAAGAGCTGGAAGCAAGATGCTGTGGGGCCCAACTCGCCCTTTGGAAAGAAGCCTGCACCTTGTGCCTTTCAGCTCTAGGGCAATGTAGCACACCCAGAGCAGAAGTCCTACTTCAGCCAGATCAGGCCTGCAAAGAAACTGCGTTTCACAGGCCTTTGGAAGAGATGTTCCCGGTAGGCTGTAAGAGCACTGTGCAGAGCGAGTTGTTTCTTAGCTTCCCAAAGAGCTGGAAGCAAGATGCTGTGGGGCCCAACTCGCCCTTTGGAAAGAAGCCTGCACGTTGTGCCTTTCAGCTCTAGGGCAATGTAGAACACCCAGAGCAGAAGTCATACTTCAGCCAGATCAGGTCTGCAAAGAAACTGCGTTTCAAAGGCCTTTGGAAGAGATTGTTCCCGGTAGGCTTTAAGAGCACTGTGCAGAGCGAGTTGTTTCTTAGCTTCCCAAAGAGCTGGAAGCAAGATGCTTTAGGGCCCAACTCGCCCTTTGGAAAGAAGCCTGCACGTTGTGCCTTTCAGCTCTAGGGCAATGTAGCACACCCAGAGCAGAAGTCCTACTTCAGCCAGATCAGGCATGCAAAGAAACTGCGTTTCACAGGCCTTTGGAAGAGATGTTCCCGCTAGGCTGTAAGAGCACTGTGCAGAGCGAGTTGTTTCTTAGCTTCCCAAAGAGCTGGAAGGAAGATGCTGTGGGGCCCAACTGGCCCTTTGGAAAGAAGCCTGCGCCTTGTTCTTTTCAGCTCTAGGGCAATGTAGCACACCCAGAGCAGAAGTCCTACTTCAGCCAGATCAGGCCTGCAAAGAAACTGCGTTTCACAGGCCTTTGGAAGAGATGTTCCCGGTAGGCTGTAAGAGCACTGTGCAGAGCGAGTTGTTTCTTAGCTTCCCAAAGAGCTGGAAGCAAGATGATGTGGGGCCCAACTCGCCCTTTGGAAAGAAGCCTGCACCTTGTGCCTTTCAGCTCTAGGGCAATGTAGCACACCCAGAGCAGAAGTCCTACTTCAGCCAGATCAGGCCTGCAAAGAAACTGCGTTTCACAGGCCTTTGGAAGAGATGTTCCCGGTAGGCTGTAAGAGCACTGTGCAGAGCGAGTTGTTTCTTAGCTTCCCAAGAGCTGGAAGCAAGATGCTGTGGGGCCCAACTCGCCCTTTGGAAAGAAGCCTGCACCTTGTGCCTTTCAGCTCTAGGGCAATGTAGCACACCCAGAGCAGAAGTCCTACTTCAGCCAGATCAGGCATGCAAAGAAACTGCGTTTCACAGGCCTTTGGAAGACATGTTCCCGGTAGGCTGTAAGAGCACTGTGCAGTGCGACTTGTTTCTTAGCTTCCCAAAGAGCTGGAAGCAAGATGCTGTGGGGCCCAACTCGCCCTTTGGAAAGAAGCCTGCACGTTGTGCCTTTCAGCTCTAGGACAATGTAGCACACCCAGAGCAGAAGTCCTACTTCAGCCAGATCAGGCCTGCAAAGAAACTGCGTTTCACAGGCCTTTGGAAGAGATGTTCCCGGTAGGCTGTAAGAGCACTGTGCAGAGCGAGTTCTTTCTTAGCTTCCCAAAGAGCTGGAAGCAAGATGCTGTGGGGCCCAACTCACCATTAGGAAAGGAGCCTGCACGTTGTGCCTTTCAGCTCTAGGGCAATGTAGCACACCCAGAGCAGAAGTCCTACTTCAGCCAGATCAGGCCTGCAAAGAAACTGCGTTTCACAGGCCTTTGGAAGAGATGTTCCCGGTAGGCTGTAAGAGCACTGTGCAGAGCGAGTTGTTTCTTAGCTTCCCAAAGAGCTGGAAGCAAGATGCTGTGGGGCCCAACTCGCCCTTTGGAAAGAAGCCTGCACCTTGTGCCTTTCAGCTCTACGGCAATGTAGCACACCCAGAGCAGAAGTCCTACTTCAGCCAGATCAGGCCTGCAAAGAAACTGCGTTTCACAGGCCTTTGGAAGAGATGTTCCCGGTAGGCTGTAAGAGCACTGAGCAGAGCGAGTTGTTTCTTAGCTTCCCAAAGAGCTGGAAGCAAGATGCTGTGGGGCGCAACTCGCCCTTTGGAAAGAAGCCAGCACCTTGTGTCTTTCAGCTCTAGGGCAATGTAGCACACCCAGAGCAGAAGTCCTACTTCAGCCAGATCAGGCTTGCAAAGAAACTGCGTATCACAGGGCTTTGGAAGAGATGTTCCCGGTAGGCTGTAAGAGCACTGTGCAGAGCGAGTTCTTTCTTAGCTTCCCAAACAGCTGGAAGCAAGATGCTGTGGGGCCCAACTCGCCCTTTGGAAAGAAGCCTGCACGTTGTGCCTTTCAGCTCTAGGGCAATGTAGCACACCCAGAGCAGAAGTCATACTTCAGCCAGATGAGGCCTGCAAAGAAACTGCGTTTCTCAGGCCTTTGGAAGAGATGTTCCCGGTAGGCTTTAAGAGCACTGTGCAGAGCGAGTTGTTTCTTAGCTTCCCAAAGAGCTGGAAGCAAGATGCTGTGGGGCCCAACTCGCCCTTTGGAAAGAAGCCTGCACGTTGTGCCTTTCAGCTCTAGGGCAATGTAGCACACCCAGAGCAGAAGTCCTACTTCAGCCAGATCAGGTCTGCAAAGAAACTGCGTTTCACAGGCCTTTGGAAGAGATGTTCCCGCTAGGCTGTAAGAGCACTGTGCAGAGCGAGTTGTTTCTTAGCTTCCCAAAGAGCTGGAAGGAAGATGCTGTGGGGCCCAACTCGCCCTTTGGAAAGAAGCCTGCACCTTGTGCCTTTCAGCTCTAGGGCAATGTAGCACACCCAGAGCAGAAGTCCTACTTCAGCCAGATCAGGCCTGCAAAGAAACTGCGTTTCACAGGCCTTTGGAAGAGATGTTCCCGGTAGGCTGTAAGAGCACTGTGCAGAGCGAGTTGTTTCTTAGCTTCCCAAAGAGCTGGAAGCAAGATGATGTGGGGCCCAACTCGCCCTTTGGAAAGAAGCCTGCACGTTGTGCCTTTCAGCTCTAGGGCAATGTAGCACACCCAGAGCAGAAGTCCTACTTCAGCCAGATCAGGCCTGCAAAGAAACTGCGTTTCACAGGCCTTTGGAAGAGATGTTCCCGGTAGGCTGTAAGAGCACTGTGCAGAGCGAGTTGTTTCTGGGCTTCCCAAAGAGCTGGAAACAAGATGCTTTGGGGCCCAACTAGCCCTTTGGAAAGAAGCCTGCACGTTGTGCCTTTCAGCTCTAGGGCAATGCAGCACACTCAGAGCAGAAGTCCTACTTCAAGCAGATCACGCCTGCAAAGAAGCTGCGTTTCACATGCCTTTGGAAGAGATGTTCCCGGTAAGCTGTAAGAGCACTGTGCAGAGCGAGTTGTTTCTTAGCTTCCCAAGAGCTGGAAGCAAGATGCTGTGGGGCCCAACTCGCCCTTTGGAAAGAAGCCTGCACGTTGTGCCTTTCAGCTCTAGGGCAATGTAGCACACCCAGAGCAGAAGTCCTACTTCAGCCAGATCAGGCATGCAAAGAAACTGCGTTTCACAGGCCTTTGGAAGACATGTTCCCGGTAGGCTGTAAGAGCACTGTGCAGAGCGAGTTGTTTCTTAGCTTCCCAAAGAGCTGGAAGCAAGATGCTGTGGGGCTCAACTCACCATTAGGAAAGGAGCCTGCACGTTGTGCCTTTCAGCTCTAGGGCAATGTAGCACACCCAGAGCAGAAGTCCTACTTCAGCCAGATCAGGCCTGCAAAGAAACTGCGTTTCACAGGCCTTTGGAAGAGATGTTCCCGGTAGGCTGTAAGAGCACTGTGCAGAGCGAGTTGTTTCTTAGCTTCCCAAAGAGCTGGAAGCAAGATGCTGTGGGGCCCAACTCGCCCTTTGGAAAGAAGCCTGCACCTTGTGCCTTTCAGCTCTACGGCAATGTAGCACACCCAGAGCAGAAGTCCTACTTCAGCCAGATCAGGCCTGCAAAGAAACTGCGTTTCACAGGCCTTTGGAAGAGATGTTCCCGGTAGGCTGTAAGAGCACTGAGCAGAGCGAGTTGTTTCTTAGCTTCCCAAAGAGCTGGAAGCAAGATGCTGTGGGGCGCAACTCGCCCTTTGGAAAGAAGCCAGCACCTTGTGTCTTTCAGCTCTAGGGCAATGTAGCACACCCAGAGCAGAAGTCCTACTTCAGCCAGATCAGGCTTGCAAAGAAACTGCGTTTCACAGGGCTTTGGAAGAGATGTTCCCGGTAGGCTGTAAGAGCACTGTGCAGAGCGAGTTCTTTCTTAGCTTCCCAAACAGCTGGAAGCAAGATGCTGTGGGGCCCAACTCGCCCTTTGGAAAGAAGCCTGCACGTTGTGACTTTCAGCTCTAGGGCAATGTAGCACACCCAGAGCAGAAGTTCTACTTGAAGCAGATCACGCCTGCAAAGAAGCTGTGTTTCACCTGCCTTTGGAAGACATGTTCCCGGTAGGCTGTAAGAGCACTGTGCAGAGCGAGTTGTTTCTGGGCTTCCCAAAGAGCTGGAAACAAGATGCTTTGGGGCCCAACTAGCCCTTTGGAAAGAAGCCTGCACGTTGTGCCTTTCAGCTCTAGGGCAATGCAGCACACTCAGAGCAGAAGTCCTACTTCAAGCAGATCACGCCTGCAAAGAAGCTGCGTTTCACATGCCTTTGGAAGAGATGTTCCCGGTAAGCTGTAAGAGCACTGTGCAGAGCGAGTTGTTTCTTAGCTTCTCAAGAGCTGGAAGCAAGATGCTGTGGGGCCCAACTCGCCCTTTGGAAAGAAGCCTGCACGTTGTGCCTTTCAGCTCTAGGGCAATGTAGCACACCCAGAGCAGAAGTCCTACTTCAGCCAGATCAGGCATGCAAAGAAACTGCGTTTCACAGGCCTTTGGAAGACATGTTCCCGGTAGGCTGTAAGAGCACTGTGCAGTGCGACTTGTTTCTTAGCTTCCCAAAGAGCTGGAAGCAAGATGCTGTGGGGCCCAACTCGCCCTTTGGAAAGAAGCCTGCACGTTGTGCCTTTCAGCTCTAGGACAATGTAGCACACCCAGAGCAGAAGTCCTACTTCAGCCAGATCAGGCCTGCAAAGAAACTGCGTTTCACAGGCCTTTGGAAGAGATGTTCCCGGTAGGCTGTAAGAGCACTGTGCAGAGCGAGTTGTTTCTTAGCTTCCCAAAGAGCTGGAAGCAAGATGCTGTGGGGCCCAACTCACCATTAGGAAAGGAGCCTGCACGTTGTGCCTTTCAGCTCTAGGGCAATGTAGCACACCCAGAGCAGAAGTCCTACTTCAGCCAGATCAGGCCTGCAAAGAAACTGCGTTTCACAGGCCTTTGGAAGAGATGTTCCCGGTAGGCTGTAAGAGCACTGTGCAGAGCGAGTTGTTTCTTAGCTTCCCAAAGAGCTGGAAGCAAGATGCTGTGGGGCCCAACTCGCCCTTTGGAAAGAAGCCTGCACCTTGTGCCTTTCAGCTCAACGGCAATGTAGCACACCCAGAGCAGAAGTCCTACTTCAGCCAGATCAGGCCTGCAAAGAAACTGCGTTTCACAGGCCTTTGGAAGAGATGTTCCCGGTAGGCTGTAAGAGCACTGAGCAGAGCGAGTTGTTTCTTAGCTTCCCAAAGAGCTGGAAGCAAGATGCTGTGGGGCGCAACTCGCCCTTTGGAAAGAAGCCAGCACCTTGTGTCTTTCAGCTCTAGGGCAATGTAGCACACCCAGAGCAGAAGTCCTACTTCAGCCAGATCAGGCTTGCAAAGAAACTGCGTTTCACAGGGCTTTGGAAGAGATGTTCCCGGTAGGCTGTAAGAGCACTGTGCAGAGCGAGTTCTTTCTTAGCTTCCCAAACAGCTGGAAGCAAGATGCTGTGGGGCCCAACTCGCCCTTTGGAAAGAAGCCTGCACGTTGTGACTTTCAGCTCTAGGGCAATGTAGCACACCCAGAGCAGAAGTTCTACTTCAAGCAGATCATGCCTGCAAAGAAGCTGTGTTTCACCTGCCTTTGGAAGAGATGTTCCCGGTAGGCTGTAAGAGCACTGTGCAGAGCGAGTTGTTTCTAGGCTTCCCAAAGAGCTGGAAGCAAGATGCTTTGGGGCCCAACTCGCCCTTTGGAAAGAAGCCTGCACGTTGTGCCTTTCAGCTCTAGGGCAATGTAGCACACCCAGAGCAGAAGTCATACTTCAGCCAGATGAGGCCTGCAAAGAAACTGCGTTTCTCAGGCCTTTGGAAGAGATGTTCCCGGTAGGCTTTAGGAGCACTGTGCAGAGCGAGTTGTTTCTTAGCTTCCCAAAGAGCTGGAAGCAAGATGCTGTGGGGCCCAACTCGCCCTTTGGAAAGAAGCCTGCACGTTGTGCCTTTCAGCTCTAGGGCAATGTAGCACACCCAGAGCAGAAGTCCTACTTCAGCCAGATCAGGTCTGCAAAGAAACTGCGTTTCACAGGCCTTTGGAAGAGATGTTCCCGCTAGGCTGTAAGAGCACTGTGCAGAGCGAGTTGTTTCTTAGCTTCCCAAAGAGCTGGAAGGAAGATGCTGTGGGGCCCAACTCACCCTTTGGAAAGAAGCCTGCACCTTGTGCCTTTCAGCTCTAGGGCAATGTAGCACACCCAGAGCAGAAGTCCTACTTCAGCCAGATCAGGCCTGCAAAGAAACTGCGTTTCACAGGCCTTTGGAAGAGATGTTCCCGGTAGGCTGTAAGAGCACTGTGCAGAGCGACTTGTTTCTTAGCTTCCCAAAGAGCTGGAAGCAAGATGATGTGGGGCCCAACTCGCCCTTTGGAAAGAAGCCTGCACGTTGTGCCTTTCAGCTCTAGGGCAATGTAGCACACCCAGAGCAGAAGTCCTACTTCAGCCAGATCAGGCCTGCAAAGAAACTGCGTTTCACAGGCCTTTGGAAGAGATGTTCCCGGTAGGCTGTAAGAGCACTGTGCAGAGCGAGTTGTTTCTTAGCTTCCCAAAGAGCTGGAAGCAAGATGCTGTGGGGCCCAACTCGCCCTTTGGAAAGAAGCCTGCACCTTGTGCCTTTCAGCTCTAGGGCAATGTAGCACACCCAGAGCAGAAGTTCTACTTGAAGCAGATCACGCCTGCAAAGAAGCTGTGTTTCACATTCCTTTGGAAGACATGTTCCCGGTAGGCTGTAAGAGCACTGTGCAGAGCGAGTTGTTTCTAGGCTTCCCAAAGAGCTGGAAGCAAGATGCTTTGGGGCCCAACTAGCCCTTTGGAAAGAAGCCTGCACGTTGTGCCTTTCAGCTCTAGGGCAATGTAGCACACCCAGAGCAGAAGTCCTACTTCAGCCAGATGAGGCCTGCAAAGAAACTGCGTTTCACAGGCCTTTGGAAGACATGTTCCCGGTAGGCTGTAAGAGCACTGTGCAGAGCGACTTGTTTCTTAGCTTCCCAAAGAGCTGGAAGCAAGATGCTGTGGGGCCCAACTCGCCCTTTGGAAAGAAGCCTGCACTTTGTGCCGTTCAGCTCTAGGACAATGTAGCACACCCAGAGCAGAAGTCCTACTTCAGCCAGATCAGGCCTGCAAAGAAACTACGTTTCACAGGCCTTTGGAAGAGATGTTCCGGTAGGCTGTAAGAGCACTGTGCAGAGCGAGTTGTTTCTTAGCTTCCCAAAGAGCTGGAAGCAAGATGCTGTGGGGCCCAACTCACCATTAGGAAAGGAGCCTGCACGTTGTGCCTTTCAGCTCTAGGGCAATGTAGCACACCCAGAGCAGAAGTCCTACTTCAGCCAGATCAGGCCTGCAAAGAAACTGCGTTTCACAGGCCTTTGGAAGAGATGTTCCCGGTACGCTGTAAGAGCACTGTGCAGAGCGAGTTGTTTCTTAGCTTCCCAAAGAGCTGGAAGCAAGATGCTGTGGGGCCCAACTCGCCCTTTGGAAAGAAGCCTGCACCTTGTGCCTTTCAGCTCTACGGCAATGTAGCACACCCAGAGCAGAAGTCCTACTTCAGCCAGATCAGGCCTGCAAAGAAACTGCGTTTCACAGGCCTTTGGAAGAGATGTTCCCGGTAGGCTGTAAGAGAACTGAGCAGAGCGAGTTGTTTCTTAGCTTCCCAAAGAGCTGGAAGCAAGATGCTGTGGGGCGCAACTCGCCCTTTGGAAAGAAGCCAGCACCTTGTGTCTTTCAGCTCTAGGGCAATGTAGCACACCCAGAGCAGAAGTCCTACTTCAGCCAGATCAGGCTTGCAAAGAAACTGCGTTTCACAGGGCTTTGGAAGAGATGTTCCCGGTAGGCTGTAAGAGCACTGTGCAGAGCGAGTTGTTTCTTAGCTTCCCAAAGAGCTGGAAGCAAGATGCTGTGGGGCCCACCTCGCCCTTTGGAAAGAAGCCTGCACGTTGCGCCTTTCAGCTCTAGGGCAATGTAGCACACCCAGAGCAGAAGTCCTACTTCAGCCAGATCAGGCCTGCAAAGAAACTGCGTTTCACAGGCCTTTGGAAGAGATGTTCCCGGTAGGCTGTAAGAGCACTGTGCAGAGCGAGTTGTTTCTTAGCTTCCCAAAGAGCTGGAAGCAAGATGCTGTTGGGCCCAACTCACCATTAGGAAAGGAGCCTGCACGTTTTGCCTTTCAGCTCTAGGGCAATGTAGCACACCCAGAGCAGAAGTCCTACTTCAGCCAGATCAGGCCTGCAAAGAAATTGCGTTTCACAGGCCTTTGGAAGAGATGTTCCCGGTAGGCTGTAAGAGCACTGTGCAGAGGGAGTTGTTCCTTAGCTTCCCAAAGAGCTGGAAGCAAGATGCTGTGGGGCCCAACTCGCCCTTTGGAAAGAAGCCTGCACCTTGTGCCTTTCAGCTCTAGGGCAATGTAGCACACCCAGAGCAGAAGTTCTACTTCAAGCAGATCACGCCTGCAAAGAAACTGCGTTTCACAGGCCTTTGGAAGAGATGTTCCCGGTAGGCTGTAAGAGCACTGTGCAGAGCGAGTTCTTTCTTAGCTTCCCAAACAGCTGGAAGCAAGATGCTGTGGGCCCCAACTGGCCCTTTGGAAAGAAGCCTGCACGTTGTGCCTTTCAGCTCTAGGGCAATGTAGCACACCCAGAGCAGAAGTCCTACTTCAGCCAGATGAGGCCTGCAAAGAAACTGCGTTTCACAGGCCTTTGGAAGACATGTTCCCGGTAGGCTGTAAGAGCACTGTGCAGAGCGACTTGTTTCTTAGCTTCCCAAAGAGCTGGAAGCAAGATGCTGTGGGGCCCAACTCGCCCTTTGGAAAGAAGCCTGCACTTTGTGCCTTTCAGCTCTAGGACAATGTAGCACACCCAGAGCAGAAGTCCTACTTCAGCCAGATCAGGCCTGCAAAGAAACTACGTTTCACAGGCCTTTGGAAGAGTTGTTCCGGTAGGCTGTAAGAGCACTGTGCAGAGCGAGTTGTTTCTTAGCTTCCCAAAGAGCTGGAAGCAAGATGCTGTGGGGCCCAACTCGCCCTTTGGAAAGAAGCCTGCACGTTGTGCCTTTCAGCTCTAGGGCAATGTAGCACACCCAGAGAAGAAGTCCTACTTCAGCCAGATCAGGCCTGCAAAGAAACTGCGTTTCACAGGCCTTTGGAAGAGATGTTCCCACTAGGCTGTAAGAGCACTGTGCAGAGCGAGTTGTTTCTTAGCTTCCCAAAGAGCTGGAAGCAAGATGCTGTGGGGCCCAACTCGCCCTTTGGAAAGAAGCCTGCACCTTGTGCCTTTCAGTTCTAGGGCAATGTAGCACACAAAGAGCAGAAGTCCTATTTCAGCCAGATCAGGCCTGCAAAGAAACTGCGTTTCACAGGCCTTTGGAAGAGATGTTCCCGGTAGGCTGTAAGAGCACTGTGCAGAGCGAGTTGTTTCTTAGCTTCCCAAAGAGCTGGAAGCAAGATGCTGTGGGGCCCAACTCGCCCTTTGGAAAGAAGCCTGCACGTTGTGCCTTTCAGCTCTAGGGCAATGCCGCACACTCAGAGCAGAAGTTCTACTTCAAGCAGATCACGCCTGCAAAGAAGCTGCGTTTCACATGCCTTTGGAAGAGATGTTCCCGGTAGGCTGTAAGAGCACTGTGCAGAGCGAGTTGTTTTTTAGCTTCCCAAAGAGCTGGAAGCAAGAGGCTGTGGGGCCCAACTCACCCTTAGGAAAGAAGCCTGCACGTTGTGCCTTTCAGCTCTAGGGCAATGTAGCACACCCAGAGCAGAAGTCCTACTTCAGCCAGATCAGGTCTGCAAAGAAATTGCGTTTCACAGGCCTTTGGAAGAGATGTTCCCGGTAGGCTGTAAGAGCACTGTGCAGAGGGAGTTGTTCCTTAGCTTCCCAAAGAGCTGGAAGCAAGATGCTGTGGGGCCCAACTCGCCCTTTGGAAAGAAGCCTGCACCTTGTGCCTTTCAGCTCTAGGGCAATGTAGCACACCCAGAGCAGAAGTTCTACTTCAAGCAGATCACGCCTGCAAAGAAACTGCGTTTCACAGGCCTTTGGAAGAGATGTTCCCGGTAGGCTGTAAGAGCACTGTGCAGAGCGAGTTCTTTCTTAGCTTCCCAAACAGCTGGAAGCAAGATGCTGTGGGCCCCAACTGGCCCTTTGGAAAGAAGCCTGCACGTTGTGCCTTTCAGCTCTAGGGCAATGTAGCACACCCAGAGCAGAAGTCCTACTTCAGCCAGATCAGGCCTGCAAAGAAAGTGCGTTTCTCAGGCCTTTGGAAGAGATGTTCCCGGTATGCTGTAAGAGCACTGTGGAGAGCGAGTTGTTTCTTAGCTTCCCAAAGAGCTGGAAGCAAGATGCTGTGGGGCCCAACTTGCCCTTTGGAAAGAAGCCTGCACGTTGTGCCTTTCAGCTCTAGGGCAATGTAGCAAACCCAGAGCAGAAGTCCTACTTCACCCAGATCAGGCATGCAAAGAAACTGCGTTTCACAGGCCTTTGGAAGAGATGTTCCCGGTAGGCTGTAAGAGCACTGTGCAGAGCGAGTTGTTTCTTAGCTTCCCAAAGAGTTGAAAGCAAGATGCTGTGGGGCCCAACTCGCCCTTTGGAAAGAAGCCTGCACCTTGTGCCTTTCAGTTCTAGGGCAATGTAGCACACAAAGAGCAGAAGTCCTACTTCATCCAGATGAGGCCTGCAAAGCAGCTGCGTTTCACATGCCTTTGGAAGAGATGTTCCCGGTAGGCTGTAAGAGCACTGTGCATAGCGAGTTGTTTTTAGCTTCCCAAAGAGCCGGAAGCAAGAGGATGTGGGGCCCAACTCACCCTTAGGAAAGAAGCCTGCATGTTGTGACTTTCAGCTCTAGGGCAATGTAGCACACCCAGAGCAGAAGTCCTACTTCAGCCAGATCAGGCCTGCAAAGAAACTGCGTTTCACATGCCTTTGGAAGAGATGTTCCCGGTAGGCTGTAAGAGCACTGTGCAGAGCGAGTTGTTTCTTAGCTTCCCAAAGAGCTGGAAGCAAGATGCTGTGGGGCCCGACTCGCCCTTTGGCAAGAAGCCTGCACCTTGTGCCTTTCAGCTCTAGGGCAATGTAGCACACCCAGAGCAGAAGTTCTACTTCAAGCAGATCACGCCTGCAAAGAAACTGCGTTTCACAGGCCTTTGGAAGAGATGTTCCCGGTAGGCTGTAAGAGCACTGTGCAGAGCGAGTTCTTTCTTAGCTTCCCAAAGAGCTGGAAGCAAGATGCTGTGGGGCGCAACTCACCATTAGGAAAGGAGCCTGCACGTAGTGCCTTTCTGCTCTAGGGCAATGTAGCACACCCAGAGCAGAAGTCCTACTTCAGCCAGATCAGGCCTGCAAAGAAACTGCGTTTCACAGGCCTTTGTAAGAGATGTTCCCGGTATTCTGTAAGAGCACTGTGCAGAGCGAGTTGTTTCTTAGCTTCCCAAAGAGCAGGAAGCAAGATGCTGTTGGGCCCAACTCACCGTTAGGAAAGGAGACTGCACGTTGTGCCTTTCAGCTCTAGGGCAATATAGCACACCCAGAGCAGAAGTCCTACTTCAGCCAGATCAGGCCTGCAAAGAAACTGCGTTTCACATTCCTTTGGAAGAGATGTTCCCGGTAGGCTGTAAGAGCACTGTGCAGAGCGAGTTGTTTCTTAGCTTCCCAAAGAGCTGGAAGCAAGATGCTGTTGGGCCCAACTCACCATTAGGAAAGGAGCCTGCACGTTGTGCCTTTCAGCTCTAGGGAAATGTAGCACCCCCAGAGCAGAAGTCCTACTTCAGCCAGATCAGGCCTGCAAAGAAACTGCGTTTCACAGGCCTTTGGAAGAGATGTTCCCGGTAGGCTGTAAGAGCACTGTGCAGAGCGACTTGTTTCTTAGCTTCCCAAAGAGCTGGAAGCAAGATGCTTTGGGGCCCAACTCGCCCTTTGGAAAGAAGCCTGCACGTTGTGCCTTTCAGCTCTAGGGCAATGTAGCACACCCAGAGCAGAAGTCCTACTTCAGCCAGATCAGGCCTGCAAAGAAACTGCGTTTCACAGGACTTTGGAAGAGATGTTCCCGGTAGGCTGTAAGAGCACTGTGCAGAGCGAGTTGTTTCTTAGCTTCCCAAAGAGCTGGAAGCAAGATGCTGTGGGGCCCAACTCGCCCTTTGGAAAGAAGCCTGCACCTTGTGCCTTTCAGCTCTAGGGCAATGTAGCACACCCAGAGCAGAAGTTCTACTTCAAGCAGATCACGCCTGCAAAGAAACTGCGTTTCACAGGCCTTTGGAAGAGATGTTCCCGGTAGGCTGTAAGAGCACTGTGCAGAGCGAGTTCTTTCTTAGCTTCCCAAAGAGCTGGAAGCAAGATGCTGTTGGGCCCAACTCACCATTAGGAAAGGAGCCTGCACGTTGTGCCTTTCAGCTCTAGGGCAATGTAGCACACCCAGAGCAGAAGTCCTACTTCAGCCAGATCTGGCCTGTAAAGAAACTGCGTTTCACAGGCCTTTGGAAGAGATGTTCCCGGTAGGCTGTAAGAGCACTGTGCAGAGCGAGTTGTTTCTTAGCTTCCCAAAGAGCTGGAAGCAAGATGCTGTGGGGCCCAACTCGCCCTTTGGAAAGAAGCCTGCACGTTGTGCCTTTCAGCTCTAGGGCAATGTAGCACACCCAGATCAGAAGTCTTACTTCAGCCAGATCAGGCCTGCAAAGAAACTGCGTTTCACAGGCCTTTGGAAGAGATGTTCCCGGTAGGCTGTAAGAGCACTGTGCAGAGCGAGTTGTTTCTTAGCTTCCCAAAGAGCTGTAAGCAAGATGCTGTGGGGCCCAACTCGCCCTTTGGAAAGAAGCCTGCACGTTGTCCCTTTCAGCTCTAGGGCAATATAGCACACCCAGAGCAGAAGTTCTACTTCAGCGAGATCAGGCCTGCAAAGAAACTGCTTTTCACAGGCCTTTGGAAGAGATGTTCCCGGTAGGCTGTAAGAGCACTGTGCAGAGCGAGTTGTTTATTAGCTTCCCAAAGAGATGGAAGCAAGATGCTGTGGGGCCCAACTCGCCCTTTGGAAAGAAGCCTGCACGTTGTGCCTTTCAGCTCTAGGGCAATGTAGCACAAGCAGAGCAGAAGTCCTACTTCAGCCAGATCAGGCCTGCAAAGAAACTGCGTTTCACAGGCCTTTGGAAGAGATGTTCCCGGTAGGCTGTAAGAGCACTGTGCAGAGCGAGTTGTTTCTTAGCTTCCCAAAGAGCTGGAAGCAAGATGCTGTGGGGCCCAACTCGCCCTTTGGAAAGAAGCCTGCACCTTGTGCCTTTCAGCTCTAGGGCAATGTAGCACACCCAGAGCAGAAGTCCTACTTCAGCCAGATCAGGTCTGCAAAGAAACTGCGTTTCACATGCCTTTGGAAGAGATGTTCCCGGCAGGCTGTAAGAGCACTGTGCAGAGCGAGTTGTTTCTTAGCTTCCCAAAGAGCTGGAAGCAAGATGCTTTGGGGCGTATCTCCGTGTTTGGAAGTGATTCAGCACTTTGTGCCTTTGAGCTCTAGGGCAATGTAGCACACCCACAGCTGAAGTTCTACTTCAGCCAGATCAGGCCTGCAAAGGAACTGCGTTTCACAGGCCTTTTGTAAGAGATGTTCCCGGTAGGCTGTAAGAGCACTGTGCAGGGCGAGCTGTTTCTTAGCTTCCCAAAGAGCTGGAAGCAAGATGCTTTGGGGCCTCTCTCCCCCTTTGGATAGAAGGCAGGGCCTTGTGCGTTGAAGCTCTTGGGCAATGCACAACACCCAGAGCATAAGTTCTACTTCAGCCAGATCAGGCCTGCAAAGGAACAGCGTTTCACAGGCCTTTGTAAGAGATGTTCTCGGTAGGCTGTAAGAGCACTGTGCACAGCGAGTTGTTTCTTAGCTTCCCAAAGAGCTGGAAGCCAAAAGCTTTCGGGCCCAACTCGCCCTTTGGAAAGAAGCCTGCACGTAGTGCCTTACAGCTCTAGGGCAATGTAGCACACCCAGAGCAGAAGTTCTACTTCAGCCAGATCAGGCCTGCAAAGAAACTGCGATTCACAGCCCTTTGTAAGAGATATTCCCGGTAGGCTGTAAGAGCTCTGTGCAGAGCGAGTTGTTTCTTAGCTTCCCAAAGAGCTGGAAGCAAGAAGCTTTGGGGCCTCTCTCCCCCTTTGGATACAAGGCAGGGCCTTGTGCGTTGAAACTCTAGGGCAATGCACAACACCCAGAGCATAAGTTCTACTTCAGCCAGATCAGGAATGCAAAGAAACTGCGTTTCACAGCCCTTTGTAAGAGATGTTCCCGGTATGGTGTAATAGCACTGTGCACAGTGAGTAGTTTCTTAGCGTCCCAAAGAGATGGAAGCAAGATGCTTTAGGGCCTTTCTCCAGTTTGGATACAA
>NW_027227265.1:0-11590 GCF_037783145.1 Equus przewalskii | reverse complement strand
TGAAACGCAGTTTCTTTGCAGGCCTGATCTGGCTGAAGTAGGACTTCTGCTCTGGGTGTGCTACTTTGCCCTAGAGCTGAAAGGCACAACGTGCAGGCTTCTTTCCAAAGGGCGAGTTGGGCCCCACAGCATCTTGCTTCCAGCTCTTTGGGAAGCTAAGAAACAACTCGCTCTGCACAGTGCTCCTACAGCCTACCGGGAACATCTCTTCCAAAGGCCTGTGAAACGCAGTTTCTTTGCAGGCCTGATCTGGCTGAAGTAGGACTTCTGCTCTGGGTGTGCTACTTTGCCCTAGAGCTGAAAGGCACAACGTGCAGGCTTCTTTCCAAAGGGCGAGTTGGGCCCCACAGCGTCTTGCTTCCAGCTCTTGGGGAAGCTAAGAAACAACTCGCTCTGCACAGTGCTCTTACAGCCTAGTGGGAACATCTCTTCCAAAGGCCTGTGAATCGCAGTTTCTTTGCAGGCCTGATCTGGCTGAAGTAGGACTTCTGCTCTGGGTGTGCTACTTTGCCCTAGAGCTGAAAGGCACAACGTGCAGGCTTCTTTCCAAAGGGCGAGTTGGGCCCCACAGCATCTTGCTTCCAGCTCTTTGGGAAGCTAAGAAACAACTCGCTCTGCACAGTGCTCTTACAGCCTAGTGGGAACATCTCTTCCAAAGGCCTGTGAAACGCAGTTTCTTTGCAGGCCTGATCTGGCTGAAGTAGGACTTCTGCTCTGGGTGTGCTACTTTGCCCTAGAGCTGAAAGGCACAACGTGCAGGCTTCTTTCCAAAGGGCGAGTTGGGCCCCACAGCATCTTGCTTCCAGCTCTTTGGGAAGCTAAGAAACAACTCGCTCTGCACAGTGCTCTTACAGCCTACCGGGAACATCTCTTCCAAAGGCCTGTGAAACGCAGTTTCTTTGCAGGCCTGATCTGGCTGAAGTAGGACTTCTGCTCTGGGTGTGCCACTTTGCCCTAGAGCTGAAAGGCACAACGTGCAGGCTTCTTTCCAAAGGGCGAGTTGGGCCCCACAGCATCTTGCTTCCAGCTCTTTGGGAAGCTAAGAAACAACTCGCTCTGCACAGTGCTCTTACAGCCTAGTGGGAACATCTCTTCCAAAGGCCTGTGAAACGCAGTTTCTTTGCAGGCCTGATCTGGCTGAAGTAGGACTTCTGCTCTGGGTGTGCTACTTTGCCCTAGAGCTGAAAGGCACAACGTGCAGGCTTCTTTCCAAAGGGCGAGTTGGGCCCCACAGCATCTTGCTTCCAGCTCTTTGGGAAGCTAAGAAACAACTCGCTCTGCACAGTGCTCTTACAGCCTACCGGGAACATCTCTTCCAAAGGCCTGTGAAACGCAGTTTCTTTGCAGGCCTGATCTGGCTGAAGTAGGACTTCTGCTCTGGGTGTGCTACTTTGCCCTAGAGCTGAAAGGCACAACGTGCAGGCTTCTTTCCAAAGGGCGAGTTGGGCCCCACAGCATCTTGCTTCCAGCTCTTTGGGAAGCTAAGAAACAACTCGCTCTGCACAGTGCTCTTACAGCCTACCGGGAACATCTCTTCCAAAGGCCTGTGAAACGCAGTTTCTTTGCAGGCCTGATCTGGCTGAAGTAGGACTTCTGCTCTGGGTGTGCTACTTTGCCCTAGAGCTGAAAGGCACAACGTGCAGGCTTCTTTCCAAAGGGCGAGTTGGGCCCCACAGCATCTTGCTTCCAGCTCTTTGGGAAGCTAAGAAACAACTCGCTCTGCACAGTGCTCTTACAGCCTAGTGGGAACATCTCTTCCAAAGGCCTGTGAAACGCAGTTTCTTTGCAGGCCTGATCTGGCTGAAGTAGGACTTCTGCTCTGGGTGTGCTACTTTGCCCTAGAGCTGAAAGGCACAACGTGCAGGCTTCTTTCCAAAGGGCGAGTTGGGCCGCACAGCATCTTGCTTCCAGCTCTTTGGGAAGCTAAGAAACAACTCGCTCTGCACAGTGCTCTTACAGCCTACCGGGAACATCTCTTCCAAAGGCCTGTGAAACGCAGTTTCTTTGCAGGCCTGATCTGGCTGAAGTAGGACTTCTGCTCTGGGTGTGCTACTTTGCCCTAGAGCTGAAAGGCACAACGTGCAGGCTTCTTTCCAAAGGGCGAGTTGGGCCCCACAGCATCTTGCTTCCAGCTCTTTGGGAAGCTAAGAAACAACTCGCTCTGCACAGTGCTCTTACAGCCTACCGGGAACATCTCTTCCAAAGGCCTGTGAAACGCAGTTTCTTTGCAGGCCTGATCTGGCTGAAGTAGGACTTCTGCTCTGGGTGTGCTACTTTGCCCTAGAGCTGAAAGGCACAACGTGCAGGCTTCTTTCCAAAGGGCGAGTTGGGCCCCACAGCATCTTGCTTCCAGCTCTTTGGGAAGCTAAGAAACAACTCGCTCTGCACAGTGCTCTTACAGCCTACCGGGAACATCTCTTCCAAAGGCCTGTGAAACGCAGTTTCTTTGCAGGCCTGATCTGGCTGAAGTAGGACTTCTGCTCTGGGTGTGCTACTTTGCCCTAGAGCTGAAAGGCACAACGTGCAGGCTTCTTTCCAAAGGGCGAGTTGGGCCCCACAGCATCTTGCTTCCAGCTCTTTGGGAAGCTAAGAAACAACTCGCTCTGCACAGTGCTCTTACAGCCTACCGGGAACATCTCTTCCAAAGGCCTGTGAAACGCAGTTTCTTTGCAGGCCTGATCTGGCTGAAGTAGGACTTCTGCTCTGGGTGTGCTACTTTGCCCTAGAGCTGATAGGCACAACGTGCAGGCTTCTTTCCAAAGGGCGAGTTGGGCCCCACAGCATCTTGCTTCCAGCTCTTTGGGAAGCTAAGAAACAACTCGCTCTGCACAGTGCTCTTACAGCCTAGTGGGAACATCTCTTCCAAAGGCCTGTGAAACGCAGTTTCTTTGCAGGCCTGATCTGGCTGAAGTAGGACTTCTGCTCTGGGTGTGCTACTTTGCCCTAGAGCTGAAAGGCACAACGTGCAGGCTTCTTTCCAAAGGGCGAGTTGGGCCGCACAGCATCTTGCTTCCAGCTCTTTGGGAAGCTAAGAAACAACTCGCTCTGCACAGTGCTCTTACAGCCTACCGGGAACATCTCTTCCAAAGGCCTGTGAAACGCAGTTTCTTTGCAGGCCTGATCTGGCTGAAGTAGGACTTCTGCTCTGGGTGTGCTACTTTGCCCTAGAGCTGAAAGGCACAACGTGCAGGCTTCTTTCCAAAGGGCGAGTTGGGCCCCACAGCATCTTGCTTCCAGCTCTTTGGGAAGCTAAGAAACAACTCGCTCTGCACAGTGCTCTTACAGCCTACCGGGAACATCTCTTCCAAAGGCCTGTGAAACGCAGTTTCTTTGCAGGCCTGATCTGGCTGAAGTAGGACTTCTGCTCTGGGTCTGCCACTTTGCCCTAGAGCTGAAAGGCACAACGTGCAGGCTTCTTTCCAAAGGGCGAGTTGGGCCCCACAGCATCTTGCTTCCAGCTCTTTGGGAAGCTAAGAAACAACTCGCTCTGCACAGTGCTCTTACAGCCTAGTGGGAACATCTCTTCCAAAGGCCTGTGAAACGCAGTTTCTTTGCAGGCCTGATCTGGCTGAAGTAGGACTTCTGCTCTGGGTGTGCTACTTTGCCCTAGAGCTGAAAGGCACAACGTGCAGGCTTCTTTCCAAAGGGCGAGTTGGGCCCCACAGCATCTTGCTTCCAGCTCTTTGGGAAGCTAAGAAACAACTCGCTCTGCACAGTGCTCTTACAGCCTACCGGGAACATCTCTTCCAAAGGCCTGTGAAACGCAGTTTCTTTGCAGGCCTGATCTGGCTGAAGTAGGACTTCTGCTCTGGGTGTGCTACTTTGCCCTAGAGCTGAAAGGCACAACGTGCAGGCTTCTTTCCAAAGGGCGAGTTGGGCCCCACAGCATCTTGCTTCCAGCTCTTTGGGAAGCTAAGAAACAACTCGCTCTGCACAGTGCTCTTACAGCCTACTGGGAACATCTCTTCCAAAGGCCTGTGAAACGCAGTTTCTTTGCAGGCCTGATCTGGCTGAAGTAGGACTTCTGCTCTGGGTGTGCTACTTTGCCCTAGAGCTGAAAGGCACAACGTGCAGGCTTCTTTCCAAAGGGCGAGTTGGGCCGCACAGCATCTTGCTTCCAGCTCTTTGGGAAGCTAAGAAACAACTCGCTCTGCACAGTGCTCTTACAGCCTACCGGGAACATCTCTTCCAAAGGCCTGTGAAACGCAGTTTCTTTGCAGGCCTGATCTGGCTGAAGTAGGACTTCTGCTCTGGGTGTGCTACTTTGCCCTAGAGCTGAAAGGCACAACGTGCAGGCTTCTTTCCAAAGGGCGAGTTGGGCCCCACAGCATCTTGCTTCCAGCTCTTTGGGAAGCTAAGAAACAACTCGCTCTGCACAGTGCTCTTACAGCCTACCGGGAACATCTCTTCCAAAGGCCTGTGAAACGCAGTTTCTTTGCAGGCCTGATCTGGCTGAAGTAGGACTTCTGCTCTGGGTGTGCTACTTTGCCCTAGAGCTGAAAGGCACAACGTGCAGGCTTCTTTCCAAAGGGCGAGTTGGGCCCCACAGCATCTTGCTTCCAGCTCTTTGGGAAGCTAAGAAACAACTCGCTCTGCACAGTGCTCTTACAGCCTACCGGGAACATCTCTTCCAAAGGCCTGTGAAACGCAGTTTCTTTGCAGGCCTGATCTGGCTGAAGTAGGACTTCTGCTCTGGGTGTGCTACTTTGCCCTAGAGCTGAAAGGCACAACGTGCAGGCTTCTTTCCAAAGGGCGAGTTGGGCCCCACAGCATCTTGCTTCCAGCTCTTTGGGAAGCTAAGAAACAACTCGCTCTGCACAGTGCTCTTACAGCCTAGCGGGAACATCTCTTCCAAAGGCCTGTGAAACGCAGTTTCTTTGCAGGCCTGATCTGGCTGAAGTAGGACTTCTGCTCTGGGTGTGCTACTTTGCCCTAGAGCTGAAAGGCACAACGTGCAGGCTTCTTTCCAAAGGGCGAGTTGGGCCGCACAGCATCTTGCTTCCAGCTCTTTGGGAAGCTAAGAAACAACTCGCTCTGCACAGTGCTCTTACAGCCTACCGGGAACATCTCTTCCAAAGGCCTGTGAAACGCAGTTTCTTTGCAGGCCTGATCTGGCTGAAGTAGGACTTCTGCTCTGGGTGTGCTACTTTGCCCTAGAGCTGAAAGGCACAACGTGCAGGCTTCTTTCCAAAGGGCGAGTTGGGCCCCACAGCATCTTGCTTCCAGCTCTTTGGGAAGCTAAGAAACAACTCGCTCTGCACAGTGCTCTTACAGCCTACCGGGAACATCTCTTCCAAAGGCCTGTGAAACGCAGTTTCTTTGCAGGCCTGATCTGGCTGAAGTAGGACTTCTGCTCTGGGTGTGCTACTTTGCCCTAGAGCTGAAAGGCACAACGTGCAGGCTTCTTTCCAAAGGGCGAGTTGGGCCGCACAGCATCTTGCTTCCAGCTCTTTGGGAAGCTAAGAAACAACTCGCTCTGCACAGTGCTCTTACAGCCTAGTGGGAACATCTCTTCCAAAGGCCTGTGAAACGCAGTTTCTTTGCAGGCCTGATCTGGCTGAAGTAGGACTTCTGCTCTGGGTGTGCTACTTTGCCCTAGAGCTGAAAGGCACAACGTGCAGGCTTCTTTCCAAAGGGCGAGTTGGGCCCCACAGCATCTTGCTTCCAGCTCTTTGGGAAGCTAAGAAACAACTCGCTCTGCACAGTGCTCTTACAGCCTACCGGGAACATCTCTTCCAAAGGCCTGTGAAACGCAGTTTCTTTGCAGGCCTGATCTGGCTGAAGTAGGACTTCTGCTCTGGGTGTGCTACTTTGCCCTAGAGCTGAAAGGCACAACGTGCAGGCTTCTTTCCAAAGGGCGAGTTGGGCCCCACAGCATCTTGCTTCCAGCTCTTTGGGAAGCTAAGAAACAACTCGCTCTGCACAGTGCTCTTACAGCCTACCGGGAACATCTCTTCCAAAGGCCTGTGAAACGCAGTTTCTTTGCAGGCCTGATCTGGCTGAAGTAGGACTTCTGCTCTGGGTGTGCTACTTTGCCCTAGAGCTGAAAGGCACAACGTGCAGGCTTCTTTCCAAAGGGCGAGTTGGGCCCCACAGCATCTTGCTTCCAGCTCTTTGGGAAGCTAAGAAACAACTCGCTCTGCACAGTGCTCTTACAGCCTACCGGGAACATCTCTTCCAAAGGCCTGTGAAACGCAGTTTCTTTGCAGGCCTGATCTGGCTGAAGTAGGACTTCTGCTCTGGGTGTGCTACTTTGCCCTTAGAGCTGAAAGGCACAACGTGCAGGCTTCTTTCCAAAGGGCGAGCTGGGCCGCACAGCATCTTGCTTCCAGCTCTTTGGGAAGCTAAGAAACAACTCGCTCTGCACAGTGCTCTTACAGCCTACCGAGAACATCTCTTACAAAGGCCTGTGAAACGCAGTTCCTTTGCAGGCTGATCTGGCTGAAGTAGAACTTCTGCTCTGGGTGTTCTACATTGCCCTAGAGCTTTAAGGCACTACGTGCAGGCTTCTTTCCAAAGGGCGAGTTGGGCCCCAAAGCTTCTTGCTTCCAGGACTTTGGGAAGCTAAAAAACAACTCGCTGTGCACACTGGTAGTACAGCCTACTGTGAGCATCTCTTACAAAGGGCTGTGAAACGCAGTTTCTTTGCAGGCCTGATTGGGTGAAGTAGAAACTCTGCTCTGGGTGTGCTAAATTGCCCTAGAGCTCCAAGGCACAAAGTGCTGAATCATTTCCACAGACGGAGATACGCCCCAAACCATCTTGCTTAAAGCTTTTGTGAAGCTAAGAATCAACTCGCTCTGCACAGTGCTCCTACAGCCTACCGGGAACATCTCTTCCAAAGGCCTGTGAAATGCAGTTTCTTTGCAGGCCTGATCTGGCTGAAGTAGAACTTCTGCTCTGGGTGTGCTACATTGCCCTAGAGCTTCCATGCACAAGGCCCTACCTTGTATCCACCTGGAGAGAGGCCCTAAAGAATCTTGCTTTCAGCTCTTTGGGAAGGTATGAAACAGCTCGCTGTGCACAGTGCTCTTACAGCCTACCGAGAACATTTGTTACAAAGGCCTGTGAAACGCAGTTTCTTTGCAGGTCTGATGTGGCTGAAGTAGAACTTCTGCTCTGGGTGTGCTACATTACCCTAGAGCTTCCATGCACAAGGCCCTGTCTTGTATCCAAACTGGAGAGAGGCCCTAAAGCATCTTGCTTCCAGCTCTATGGGAAGCTAATAAACAACTCGCTGTGAACAGTGTTCTTACAGCCTACCGGGAACATCTCTTACAAAGGCCTGTGAAACGCAGTTTCTTTGCAGGCGTGATCTGGCTAAAAGAAGTTCTGCTGTGGGTGTTCTTCATTGCCCTAGAGCTTCAAGGCACAAAGACCAGTCTTGCATCCAAAGGGGAAGGGAGGCCCCAAAGCATCTTGCTTCCAGCTCTTTGGGAAGCTAAGAAACAACTCGCTGTGCACAGTGCTCTTACAGCCTACCGAGAACATCTCTTACAAAGGCCTGTGAAACGCAGTTCCCTTGCAGGCCTGATCTGGCTGAAGTAGAACTTATGCTCTGGGTGTTGTACATTGCCCTAGAGCTTCAACGCACAAGGCCCTGCCTTGTATCCAAGGGGGAGAGAGGCCCTAAAGCCTCTTGCTTCCAGCTCTTTGGGAAGCTAAGAAACAGCTCGCTGTGCACAGTGCTCTTACAGCCTACCGGGAACATCTCTTACAAAGTCCTGTGAAATGCAGTTCCTTTGCAGGCCTGATCTGGCTGAAGTAGAACTTCTGCTCTGGGTGTGCTACATTGCCCGAGAGCTGAAAGGCACAACCTGCAGTCTTCTTTCCAAAGGGCGAGTTGGGCCAAAAGCATCTTGCTTCCAGCTCTTTGGGAAGCTAAGAAACAACTCGCTCTGCTCAGTGCTCTTTCAGCCTACCGGGAACATCTCTTAAAAAGGCCTGTGAAACTCAGTTTCTTTGCAGGCCTGATCTGGCTGAAGTAGAACTTCTGCTGTGGGTGTTCTACAATGCCCTAGAGCTTCAAGGCAAAAAGCCCTGTCTTGTATCCAAGGGGGAGTGAGGAAGCAAAGAATATTGCTTCCAGCTCTTTGGGAAGCTAAAAAACAACTCGCTGTGCACAGTGCTCTTACAGCCTACCGAGAACATCTGTTACAAAGACTGTGAAACGCAGTTCCTTTGCAGCCCTGATGTGGCTGAAGTAGAACTTATGCTCTTGGTGTGCTACATTGCCCTAGAGCTTCCATGCACAAGGCCCTGTCTTGTATCCAAACTGGAGAGAGGCCCCAAAGCATCTTGCTTCCAGCTCTTTGGGAAGCTAAGAAACAACTCACTCTGCACAGTGCTCTTACAGCCAACCGGGAACATCTCTCACAAAGGCCTGTGAAACGCAGTCTCTTTGCAGGACTGATCTGGCTGAAGTAGAACTTCTGCTCTGGGTGTGCTACATTGCCCGAGAGCTGAAAGGCACAACCTGCAGTCTTCTTTCCAAAGGGCGAGTTGGGCCAAAAGCATCTTGCTTCCAGCTCTTTGGGAAGCTAAGAAACAACTCGTTCTGCACAGTGCTCTTACAGCCTACCAGGAACATCTCTTACAATGGTTTGTGAAACGCAGTTTCTTTGCAGGCCTGATCTGGCTGAAGTAGAACGTCTGCTCTGGGTGTGCTACATTGCCCTAGAGCTGAAAGGCACAACGTGCAGTCTTCTTTCCAAAGGGCGAGTTCGGCCCCAAAGCATGTTGCTTCCAGATGTTTGGGAAGCTAACAAACAACTCGCTCTGCACAGTGCTCTTACAGCCTTCCGGGAACATCTCTTACAAAGGCCTGTGAAACGAAGTTTCTTTGCAGGCCTGATGTGGCTGAAGTAGAACTTCTCACCTGGGTGTGCTACATTGCCCTAGAGCTGAAAGGCACAAGGCCCTGTCTTGTATCGAAACTGGAGAGAGGCCCTAAAGAATCTTGCTTCCAGCGATTTGGGAAGGTATGAAACAACTCGCTGTGCCCAGTGCTCTTACAGCCTACCGAGAACATCTCCTACAAAGGCCTGCGAAACGCAGTTCCTTTGCAGGCCTGATGTGGCTGAAGTAGAACTTCTGCTCTGGGAGTGCTACATTGCCCTAGAGCTTCCATGCACAAGGCCCTGCCTTGTATCCAAACTGGAGAGAGGCCCTAAAGCATCTTGCTTCCAGCTCTTTGGGACGCTAAGAAACAACTCACTGTGCACAGTGCTATTACACCATATCGGGAAAATCTCTTACAAAGGCCTGTGAAACGCAGTTTCTTTGCAGGCCTGAACTCGCTGAAGTAGAACTTCTGCTCTTGGTGTGCTACATTGCCCTAGAGCTGAAAGGCACAACGTGCAGTCTTGTTTCCAAAGGGCGAGTTGGGCCCCAAAGCATCTTGCTTCCGGCTCTCTTGGAAGCTAAGAAAGAACTCGCTCTGCACAGTGCTCTTACAGCCTACCGGGAATATCTCTTACAAAGGCCTGTGAAACGCAGTTCCTTTGCAGGCCTGATCTGGCTGAAGTAGAACTTCTGCTCTGGGTGTGCTACATTGCCCTAGAGCTGAAAGGCACAAAGTGCTGAATCATTTCCAAAGACGAAGATACGCCCCAAAGCATCTTGCTTCCAGCTCTTTGGGAAGCTAAGAATCACCTCGCTCTGCACAGTGCTCTTACAGCCTACCGGAAACACCTCTTACAAAGGCCTGTGACACGCAGTTTCTTTGCAGGCCTGACCTGACTGAAGTAGAACTTCTGCTCTGAGTGTGCTACATTGCCCTAGAGCTGAAAGGCACAAAGTGCTGACTTATTTCCAAAGACGGTGAGAGGCCCCAAAGCATCTTGCTTCCAGCTCTTTGGGGAGCTAAGAATCAACTCGCTCTGCACAGTGCTCTTACAGCCTACAGGGAACATCACTTCCAAAGGCCTGTGAAACGCAGTTCCTTTGCAGGCCTGATCTGGCTGAAGTAAAACTTCTGCTCTGGGTGTGCTACTTTGCCCTAGAGCTGAAAGGCACAACGTGCAGGCTTCTTTCCCAAGAGCTAGTTGGGCCCCAAAGCATCTTGCTTCCAGCTCTTTGGGAAGCTAAGAAACAACTCGCTCTGCACAGTGCTCTTACAGCCTACCGAGAACATCTCTTACAAAGGCCTACGAAACGCAGTTATTTTCCAGGCCTGATCTGCCTGAAATAGAACTTATGCTCTAGGTGTTGTACATTGGCCTAGAGCTTCCATGCACAAGGCCGTGCCTGGTATCCAAACTGGAGAGAGGCCCTAAAGCATCTTGTTCCAGCTCTTTGGGACGCTAAGAAACAACTCACTGTGCACAGTGCTATTACACCATACCAGGAACATCATTTACAAAGGCCTGTGAAACGCAGTTTCTTTGCAGGCCTGATCTGTGTGAAGTAGATACTCTGCTCTGGGTGTGCTAAATTGCCCTAGAGTTCCAAGGCACAAAGTGCTGAATCATTTCCAAGACCGAGATACGCCCCAAAGCATCTTGCTTAAAGCTTTTTGTGACGCTAAGAATCAACTCGCTCTGCACAGTGCTCTTACAGCCTACAGGGAACATCATTTACAAAGGCCTGTGAAACGCAGTTTCTTTGCAGGCCTGATCTCGCTGAAGTAAAACTTCTGCTGTGGGTGTTCTACATTGCCCTAGAGCTTCAAGGCACAAAGCCCAGTCTTGTATCCAAAGGGGGAGTGAGGCCCCAAAGCATCTTGCTTCCAGCTCTTCTGGAAGCTAAGAAACAACTCGCTCTGCACTGTGCTCTTACAGCTTAGCGGGAACATCTCTTACCAAGGCCTGTGAAACGTAGTTTCTTTGCAGGCTTGATCTTTCTGAAGTTGAACTTCAGCTGTGGCTGTGCTACATTGCCCTAGAGCTTCAAAGCTCGAGGCCCTGCCTTGTATCCAAACTGGAGAAAGGCACTAAAGCACCTTGCTTCCAGCTCTTTCGGACTCTAAGAAACAACTCACTGTGCACAGTACTATTACACCATACCGGGAACATCTCTTACAAAGGGCTGTGAAACACAGTTTCTTAGCAGGCCTGATCTGGGTGAAGTAGAAACTCTGCTCTGGGTGTGCTACATTGCCCTAGAGCTCCAAGGCACAAAGTGCTGAATCATTTACAAAGACGGAGATACGCCCCAAAGCAACTTGCTTCCAGCTGTTTGGGAAGCTATGAAACAACTCGCTCTGCACAGTGCTCTTACAGCCTACAGGGAACATCATTTACAAAGGCCTGTGAAACGCAGTTTCTTTGCAGGCCTGATCTCGCTGAAGTAAAACTTCTGCTGTGGGTGTTCTACATTGCCCTAGAGCTTCAAGGCACAAAGCCCAGTCTTGTATCCAAAGGGGGAGTGAGGCCCCAAAGCATCTTGCTTCCAGCTCTTTGGGAAGCTAAGAAACAACTCACTCTGCACAGTGCTCTGACAGCCTACCGAGAACATCTCTTACAAAGGCCTGTGAAACGCAGTTCCTTTGCAGGCCTGATCTCGCTGAAGTAGAACTTCTGCTCTGGGTGTGCTACATTGCCCTAGAGCTGTAATGCACTACGTGCAGGTTTCTTTCCAAAGGGCGAGT
>NW_027227264.1:0-12413 GCF_037783145.1 Equus przewalskii | reverse complement strand
AACAACTCGCTCTGCACAGTGCTCTTACAGCCTACCGGGAACATCTCTTACAAAGGCCTGTGAAACGCAGTTTCTTTGCAGGCCTGATCTGACTGAAGTAGGACTTCTGCTCTGGGTGTGCTACTTTGCCCTAGAGCTGAAAGGCACAACGTGCAGGCTTCTTTCCAAAGGGCGAGTTGGGCCCCACAGCATCTTGCTTCCAGCTCTTTGGGAAGCTGAGAAACAACTCGCTCTGCACAGTGCTCTTACAGCCTACCGGGAACATCTCTTCCAAAGGCCTGTGAAACGCAGTTTCTTTGCAGGCCTGATCTGGCTGAAGTAGGACTTCTGCTCTGGGTGTGCTACTTTGCCCTAGAGCTGAAAGGCACAACGTGCAGGCTTCTTTCCAAAGGGCGAGTTGGGCCCCACAGCATCTTGCTTCCAGCTCTTTGGGAAGCTGAGAAACAACTCGCTCTGCACAGTGCTCTTACAGCCTAGTGGGAACATCTCTTCCAAAGGCCTGTGAAACGCAGTTTCTTTGCAGGCCTGATCTGGCTGAAGTAGGACTTCTGCTCTGGGTGTGCTACTTTGCCCTAGAGCTGAAAGGCACAACGTGCAGGCTTCTTTCCAAAGGGCGAGTTGGGCCCCACAGCATCTTGCTTCCAGCTCTTTGGGAAGCTAAGAAACAACTCGCTCTGCACAGTTCTCTTACAGCCTACCGGGAACATCTCTTCCAAAGGCCTGTGAAACGCAGTTTCTTTGAAGGCCTGATCTGGCTGAAGTAGGACTTCTGCTCTGGATGTGCTACTTTGCCCTAGAGCTGAAAGGCAGAACGTGCAGGCTTCTTTCCAAAGGGCGAGTTGGGCCCCACAGCATCTTTCTTCCAGCTCTTTGGGAAGCTAAGAAACAACTCGCTCTGCACAGTGCTCTTACAGCCTAGTGGGAACATCTCTTCCAAAGGCCTGTGAAACGCAGTTTCTTTGCAGGCCTGATCTGGCTGAAGTAGGACTTCTGCTCTGGGTGTGCTACTTTGCCCTAGAGCTGAAAGGCACAACGTGCAGGCTTCTTTCCAAAGGGCGAGTTGGGCCCCACAGCATCTTGCTTCCAGCTCTTTGGGAAGCTAAGAAACAACTCGCTCTGCACAGTTCTCTTACAGCCTACTGGGAACATCTCTTCCAAAGGCCTGTGAAACGCAGTTTCTTTGAAGGCCTGATCTGGCTGAAGTAGGACTTCTGCTCTGGGTGTGCTACTTTGCCCTAGAGCTGAAAGGCACAACGTGCAGGCTTCTTTCCAAAGGGCGAGTTGGGCCCCACAGCATCTTGCTTCCAGCTCTTTGGGAAGCTAAGAAACAACTCGCTCTGCACAGTGCTCTTACAGCCTACCGGGAACATCTCTTCCAAAGGCCTGTGAAACGCAGTTTCTTTGCAGGCCTGATCTGGCTGAAGTAGGACTTCTGCTCTGGGTGTGCTACTTTGCCCTAGAGCTGAAAGGCACAACGTGCAGGCTTCTTTCCAAAGGGCGAGTTGGGCCTAACAGCATCTTGCTTCCAGCTCTTTGGGAAGCTAAGAAACAACTCGCTCTGCACAGTGCTCTTACAGCCTAGTGGGAACATCTCTTCCAAAGGCCTGTGAAACGCAGTTTCTTTGCAGGCCTGATCTGGCTGAAGTAGGGCTTCTGCTCTGGATGTGCTACTTTGCCCTAGAGCTGAAAGGCACAACGTGCAGGCTTCTTTCCAAAGGGCGAGTTGGGCCCCACAGCATCTTGCTTCCAGCTCTTTGGGAAGCTAAGAAACAACTCGCTCTGCACAGTGCTCTTACAGCCTACCGGGGACATCTCTTCCAAAGGCCTGTGAAACGCTGTTTCTTTGCAGGCCTGATCTGGCTGAAGTTGGACTTCTGCTCTGGGTGTGCTACTTTGCCCTAGAGCTGAAAGGCACAACGTGCAGGCTTCTTTCCAAAGGGCGAGTTGGTCCCCACAGCATCTTGCTTCCAGCTCTTTGGGAAGCTAAGTAACAACTCGCTCTTCACAGTGCTCTTACAGCCTAGTGGGAACATCTATTCCAAAGGCCTGTGAAACGCAGTTTCTTTGCAGGCCTGATCCGGCTGAGGTAGGACTTCTGCTCTGTGTGTGCTACTTTGCCCTAGAGCTGAAAGACACAACGTGCAGGCTTCTTTCCAAAGGGCGAGTTGGGCCCCACAGCATCTTGCTTCCAGCTCTTTGGGAAGCTAAGAAACAACTCGCTCTGCACAGTGCTCTTACAGCCTACCGGGAACATCTCTTCCAAAGGCCTGTGAAACGCAGTTTCTTTGCAGGCCTGATCTGGCTGAAGTAGGACTTCTGCTCTGGGTGTGCTACTTTGCCCTAGAGCTGAAAGGCACAACGTGCAGGCTTCTTTCCAAAGGGCGAGTTGGGCCCCACAGCATCTTGCTTCCAGCTCTTGGGGAAGCTAAGAAACAACTCGCTCTGCACAGTGCTCTTACAGCCTACCGGGAACATCCTTTCCAAAGGCCTCTGAAACGCAGTTTCTTTGCAGGCCTGGTCTGGCTGAAGTAATACTTCTGCTCTGGGTGTGCTACTTTGCCCTAGAGCTGAAAGGCACAACGTGCAGGCTTCTTTGCAAATGGCGAGTTGGGCCCCACAGCATCTTGCTTCCAGCTCTTTGGGAAGCTAAGAAACCACTCGCTCTGCACAGTGCTCTTACAGCCTACCGGGAACATCTCTTCCAAAGGCCTGTAAAACGCAGCTTCTTTGCAGGCCTGATCTGGCTGAAGTAGGACTTCTGCTCTTGGTGTGCTACTTTGCCCTAGAGCTGAAAGGCACAACGTGCAGGCTTCCTTCCAAAGGGCGAGTTGGGCCCCACAGCATCTTGCTTCCAGCTCTTTGGGAAGCTGAGAAACCACTCGCTCTGCACAGTGCTCTTACAGCCTAGTGGGAACATCTATTCCAAAGGCCTGTGAAACGCAGTTTCTTTGCAGGCCTGATCTGGCTGAAGTAGGACTTCTGCTCTGGGTGTGCTACATTGCCCTAGAGCTGAAAGGCACAACGTGCAGGCTTCTTTCCAAAGGGCGAGTTGGGCCCCACAGCATCTTGCTTCCATCTCTTTGGGAACCTAAGAAACAACTCGCTCTGCACAGAGCTCTTACAGCCTACCGGGAACATCTCTTCCAAAGGCCTGTGAAACGCAGTTTCTTTGCAGGCCTGATCTGGCTGAAGTAGGACTTCTGCTCTGGGTGTGCTACTTTGCCCTAGAGCTGAAAGGCACAACGTGCAGGCTTCTTTCCAAAGGGCGAGTTGGGCCCCACAGCATCTTGCTTCCAGCTCTTTGGGAAGCTAAGAAACAACTCGCTCTGCACAGTGCTCTTACAGCCTACCGGGAACATCTCTTCCAAAGGCCTGTGAAACGCAGTTTCTTTGCAGGCCTGATCTGGCTGAAGTAGGACTTCTGCTCTGGGTGTGCTACTTTGCCCTAGAGCTGAAAGGCACAACGTGCAGGCTTCTTTCCAAAGGGCGAGTTGGGCCCCACAGCATCTTGCTTCCAGCTCTTTGGGAAGCTAAGAAACAAGTCGCTCTGCACAGTGCTCTTACAGCCTACCGGGAACATCTCTTCCAAAGGCCTGTGAAACGCAGTTTCTTTGCAGGCCTGATCTGGCTGAAGTAGGACTTCTGCTCTGGGTGTGCTACTTTGCCCTAGAGCTGAAAGGCACAACGTGCAAGCTTCTTTCCAAAGGGCGAGTTGGGCCCCACAGCATCTTGCTTCCAGCTCTTGGGGAAGCTAAGAAACAACTCGCTCTGCACAGTGCTCTTACAGCCTAAGGGGAACATCTCTTCCAAAGGCCTGTGAAACGCAGTTTCTTTGCAGGCCTGATCTGGCTGAAGTAGGACTTCTGCTCTGGGTGTGCTACTTTGCCCTAGAGCTGAAAGGCACAACGTGCAGGCTTCTTTCCAAAGGGCGAGTTGGGCCCCACAGCATCTTGCTTCCAGCTCTTTGGGAAGCTAAGAAACAACTCGCGCTGCACAGTGCTCTTACAGCCTACCGGGAACATCTCTTCCAAAGGCCTGTGAAACGCAGTTTCTTTGCAGGCCTGATCTGGCTGAAGTAGGACTTCTGCTCTGGGTGTGCTACTTTGCCCTAGAGCTGAAAGGCACAACGTGCAGGCTTCTTTCCAAAGGGCGAGTTGGGCCCCACAGCATCTTGCTTCCAGCTCTTTGGGAAGCTAAGAAACAACTCGCTCTGCACAGTGCTCTTACAGCCTACCGGGAACATCTCTTCCAAAGGCCTGTGAAACGCAGTTTCTTTGCAGGCCTGATCTGGCTGAAGTAGGACTTCTGCTCTGGGTGTGCTACTTTGCCCTAGAGCTGAAAGGCACAACGTGCAGGCTTCTTTCCAAAGGGCGAGTTGGGCCCCACAGCATCTTGCTTCCAGCTCTTTGGGAAGCTAAGAAACAACTCGCTCTACACAGTGCTCTTACAGCCTACCGGGAACATCTCTTCCAAAGGCCTGTGAAACGCAGTTTCTTTGCAGGCCTGATCTGGCTGAAGTAGGACTTCTGCTCTGCGTGTGCTACTTTGCCCTAGAGCTGAAAGGCACAACGTGCAGGCTTCTTTCCAAAGGGCGAGTTGGGCCCCACAGCATCTTGCTTCCAGCTCTTTGGGAAGCTAAGAAACAACTCGCTCTGCACAGTGCTCTTACAGCCTAGTGGGAACATCTATTCCAAAGGCCTGTGAAACGCAGTTTCTTTGCAGGCCTGATCTGGCTGAAGTAGGACTTCTGCTCTGGGTGTGCTACTTTGCCCTAGAGCTGAAAGGCACAACGTGCAGGCTTCTTTCCAAAGGGCGAGTTGGGCCCCACAGCATCTTGCTTCCAGCTCTTTGGGAAGCTAAGAAACAACTCGCTCTGCACAGTGCTCTTACAGCCTACCGGGAACATCTCTTCCAAAGGCCTGTGAAACGCAGTTTCTTTGCAGGCCTGATCTGGCTGAAGTAGGACTTCTGCTCTGGGTGTGCTACTTTGCCCTAGAGCTGAAAGGCACAACGTGCAGGCTTCTTTCCAAAGGGCGAGTTGGGCCCCACAGCATCTTGCTTCCAGCTCTTTGGGAAGCTAAGAAACAACTCGCTCTGCACAGTGCTCTTACAGCCTACCGGGGACATCTCTTCCAAAGGCCTGTGAAACGCAGTTTCTTTGCAGGCCTGATCTGGCTGAAGTAGGACTTCTGCTCTGGGTGTGCTACTTTGCCCTAGAGCTGAAAGGCACAACGTGCAGGCTTCTTTCCAAAGGGCGAGTTGGGCCCCACAGCATCTTGCTTCCAGCTCTTTGGGAAGCTAAGAAACAACTCGCTCTGCACAGTGCTCTTACAGCCTAGTGGGAACATCTATTCCAAAGGCCTGTGAAACGCAGTTTCTTTGCAGGCCTGATCGGGCTGAAGTAGGACTTCTGCTCTGGGTGTGCTACTTTGCCCTAGAGCTGAAAGACACAACGTGCAGGCTTCTTTCCAAAGGGCGAGTTGGGCCCCACAGCATCTTGCTTCCAGCTCTTTGGGAAGCTAAGAAACAACTCGCTCTGCACAGTGCTCTTACAGCCTACTGGGAACATCTCTTCCAAAGGCCTGTGAAACGCAGTTTCTTTGCAGGCCTGATCTGGCTGAAGTAGGACTTCTGCTCTGGGTGTGCTACTTTGCCCTAGAGCTGAAAGGCACAACGTGCAGGCTTCTTTCCAAAGGGCGAGTTGGGCCCCACAGCATCTTGCTTCCAGCTCTTTGGGAAGCTAAGAAACAACTCGCTCTGCACAGTGCTCTTACAGCCTACCGGGAACATCTCTTCCAAAGGCCTGTGAAACGCAGTTTCTTTGCAGGCCTGATCTGGCTGAAGTAGGACTTCTGCTCTGGGTGTGCTACTTTGCCCTAGAGCTGAAAGGCACAACGTGCAGGCTTCTTTCCAAAGGGCGAGTTGGGCCCCACAGCATCTTGCTTCCAGCTCTTTGGGAAGCTAAGAAACAACTCGCTCTGCACAGTGCTCTTACAGCCTACCGGGAACATCTCTTCCAAAGGCCTGTGAAACGCAGTTTCTTTGCAGGCCTGATCTGGCTGAAGTAGGACTTCTGCTCTGGGTGTGCTACTTTGCCCTAGAGCTGAAAGGCACAACGTGCAGGCTTCTTTCCAAAGGGCGAGTTGGGCCCCACAGCATCTTGCTTCCAGCTCTTTGGGAAGCTAAGAAACAACTCGCTCTGCACAGTGCTCTTACAGCCTACCGGGAACATCTCTTCCAAAGGCCTGTGAAACGCAGTTTCTTTGCAGGCCTGATCTGGCTGAAGTAGGACTTCTGCTCTGGGTGTGCTACTTTGCCCTAGAGCTGAAAGGCACAACGTGCAGGCTTCTTTCCAAAGGGCGAGTTGGGCCCCACAGCATCTTGCTTCCAGCTCTTTGGGAAGCTAAGAAACAACTCGCTCTGCACAGTGCTCTTACAGCCTACCGGGAACATCTCTTCCAAAGGCCTGTGAAACGCAGTTTCTTTGCAGGCCTGATCTGGCTGAAGTAGGACTTCTGCTCTGGGTGTGCTACTTTGCCCTAGAGCTGAAAGGCACAACGTGCAGGCTTCTTTCCAAAGGGCGAGTTGGGCCCCACAGCATCTTGCTTCCAGCTCTTTGGGAAGCTAAGAAACAACTCGCTCTGCACAGTGCTCTTACAGCCTACCGGGAACATCTCTTCCAAAGGCCTGTGAAACGCAGTTTCTTTGCAGGCCTGATCTGGCTGAAGTAGGACTTCTGCTCTGGGTGTGCTACTTTGCCCTAGAGCTGAAAGGCACAACGTGCAGGCTTCTTTCCAAAGGGCGAGTTGGGCCCCACAGCATCTTGCTTCCAGCTCTTTGGGAAGCTAAGAAACAACTCGCTCTGCACAGTGCTCTTACAGCCTACCGGGAACATCTCTTCCAAAGGCCTGTGAAACGCAGTTTCTTTGCAGGCCTGATCTGGCTGAAGTAGGACTTCTGCTCTGGGTGTGCTACTTTGCCCTAGAGCTGAAAGGCACAACGTGCAGGCTTCTTTCCAAAGGGCGAGTTGGGCCCCACAGCATCTTGCTTCCAGCTCTTTGGGAAGCTAAGAAACAACTCGCTCTGCACAGTGCTCTTACAGCCTAGTGGGAACATCTCTTCCAAAGGCCTGTGAAACGCAGTTTCTTTGCAGGCCTGATCGGGCTGAAGTAGGACTTCTGCTCTGGGTGTGCTACTTTGCCCTAGAGCTGAAAGGCACAACGTGCAGGCTTCTTTCCAAAGGGCGAGTTGGGCCCCACAGCATCTTGCTTCCAGCTCTTTGGGAAGCTAAGAAACAACTCGCTCTGCACAGTGCTCTTACAGCCTACCGGGAACATCTCTTCCAAAGGCCTGTGAAACGCAGTTTCTTTGCAGGCCTGATCTGGCTGAAGTAGGACTTCTGCTCTGGGTGTGCTACTTTGCCCTAGAGCTGAAAGGCACAACGTGCAGGCTTCTTTCCAAAGGGCGAGTTGGGCCCCACAGCATCTTGCTTCCAGCTCTTTGGGAAGCTAAGAAACAACTCGCTCTGCACAGTGCTCTTACAGCCTACCGGGAACATCTCTTCCAAAGGCCTGTGAAACGCAGTTTCTTTGCAGGCCTGATCTGGCTGAAGTAGGACTTCTGCTCTGGGTGTGCTACTTTGCCCTAGAGCTGAAAGGCACAACGTGCAGGCTTCTTTCCAAAGGGCGAGTTGGGCCCCACAGCATCTTGCTTCCAGCTCTTTGGGAAGCTAAGAAACAACTCGCTCTGCACAGTGCTCTTACAGCCTACCGGGAACATCTCTTCCAAAGGCCTGTGAAACGCAGTTTCTTTGCAGGCCTGATCTGGCTGAAGTAGGACTTCTGCTCTGGGTGTGCTACTTTGCCCTAGAGCTGAAAGGCACAACGTGCAGGCTTCTTTCCAAAGGGCGAGTTGGGCCCCACAGCATCTTGCTTCCAGCTCTTTGGGAAGCTAAGAAACAACTCGCTCTGCACAGTGCTCTTACAGCCTACCGGGAACATCTCTTCCAAAGGCCTGTGAAACGCAGTTTCTTTGCAGGCCTGATCTGGCTGAAGTAGGACTTCTGCTCTGGGTGTGCTACTTTGCCCTAGAGCTGAAAGGCACAACGTGCAGGCTTCTTTCCAAAGGGCGAGTTGGGCCCCACAGCATCTTGCTTCCAGCTCTTTGGGAAGCTAAGAAACAACTCGCTCTGCACAGTGCTCTTACAGCCTACCGGGAACATCTCTTCCAAAGGCCTGTGAAACGCAGTTTCTTTGCAGGCCTGATCTGGCTGAAGTAGGACTTCTGCTCTGGGTGTGCTACTTTGCCCTAGAGCTGAAAGGCACAACGTGCAGGCTTCTTTCCAAAGGGCGAGTTGGGCCCCACAGCATCTTGCTTCCAGCTCTTTGGGAAGCTAAGAAACAACTCGCTCTGCACAGTGCTCTTACAGCCTAGTGGGAACATCTCTTCCAAAGGCCTGTGAAACGCAGTTTCTTTGCAGGCCTGATCTGGCTGAAGTAGGACTTCTGCTCTGGGTGTGCTACTTTGCCCTAGAGCTGAAAGGCACAACGTGCAGGCTTCTTTCCAAAGGGCGAGTTGGGCCCCACAGCATCTTGCTTCCAGCTCTTTGGGAAGCTAAGAAACAACTCGCTCTGCACAGTGCTCTTACAGCCTACCGGGAACATCTCTTCCAAAGGCCTGTGAAACGCAGTTTCTTTGCAGGCCTGATCTGGCTGAAGTAGGACTTCTGCTCTGGGTGTGCTACTTTGCCCTAGAGCTGAAAGGCACAACGTGCAGGCTTCTTTCCAAAGGGCGAGTTGGGCCCCACAGCATCTTGCTTCCAGCTCTTTGGGAAGCTAAGAAACAACTCGCTCTGCACAGTGCTCTTACAGCCTACCGGGAACATCTCTTCCAAAGGCCTGTGAAACGCAGTTTCTTTGCAGGCCTGATCTGGCTGAAGTAGGACTTCTGCTCTGGGTGTGCTACTTTGCCCTAGAGCTGAAAGGCACAACGTGCAGGCTTCTTTCCAAAGGGCGAGTTGGGCCCCACAGCATCTTGCTTCCAGCTCTTTGGGAAGCTAAGAAACAACTCGCTCTGCACAGTGCTCTTACAGCCTACCGGGAACATCTCTTCCAAAGGCCTGTGAAACGCAGTTTCTTTGCAGGCCTGATCTGGCTGAAGTAGGACTTCTGCTCTGGGTGTGCTACTTTGCCCTAGAGCTGAAAGGCACAACGTGCAGGCTTCTTTCCAAAGGGCGAGTTGGGCCCCACAGCATCTTGCTTCCAGCTCTTTGGGAAGCTAAGAAACAACTCGCTCTGCACAGTGCTCTTACAGCCTACCAGGAACATCTCTTCCAAAGGCCTGTGAAACGCAGTTTCTTTGCAGGCCTGATCTGGCTGAAGTAGGACTTCTGCTCTGGGTGTGCTACTTTGCCCTAGAGCTGAAAGGCACAACGTGCAGGCTTCTTTCCAAAGGGCGAGTTGGGCCCCACAGCATCTTGCTTCCAGCTCTTTGGGAAGCTAAGAAACAACTCGCTCTGCACAGTGCTCTTACAGCCTACCGGGAACATCTCTTCCAAAGGCCTCTGAAACGCAGTTTCTTTGCAGGCCTGATCTGGCTGAAGTAGGACTTCTGCTCTGGGTGTGCTACTTTGCCCTAGAGCTGAAAGGCACAACGTGCAGGCTTCTTTCCAAAGGGCGAGTTGGGCCCCACAGCATCTTGCTTCCAGCTCTTTGGGAAGCTAAGAAACAACTCGCTCTGCACAGTGCTCTTACAGCCTAGTGGGAACATCTCTTCCAAAGGCCTGTGAAACGCACTTTCTTTGCAGGCCTGATCTGGCTGAAGTAGGTCTTCTGCTCTGGGTGTGCTACATTGCCCTAGAGCTGAAAGGCACAACGTGCAGGCTTCTTTCCAAAGGGCGAGTTGGGCCCCACAGCATCTTGCTTCCAGCTCTTTGGGAAGCTAAGAAACAACTCGCTCTGCACAGTGCTCTTACAGCCTAGTGGGAACATCTCTTCCAAAGGCCTGTGAAACGCAGTTTCTTTGCAGGCCTGATCTGGCTGAAGTAGGACTTCTGCTCTGGGTGTGCTACTTTGCCCTAGAGCTGAAAGGCACAACGTGCAGGCTTCTTTCCAAAGGGCGAGTTGGGCCCCACAGCATCTTGCTTCCAGCTCTTTGGGAAGCTAAGAAACAACTCGCTCTGCACAGTGCTCTTACAGCCTACCGGGAACATCTCTTCCAAAGGCCTGTGAAACGCAGTTTCTTTGCAGGCCTGATCTGGCTGAAGTAGGACTTCTGCTCTGGGTGTGCTACTTTGCCCTAGAGCTGAAAGGCACAACGTGCAGGCTTCTTTCCAAAGGGCGAGTTGGGCCCCACAGCATCTTGCTTCCAGCTCTTTGGGAAGCTAAGAAACAACTCGCTCTGCACAGTGCTCTTACAGCCTAGTGGGAACATCTCTTCCAAAGGCCTGTGAAACGCAGTTTCTTTGCAGGCCTGATCTGGCTGAAGTAGGACTTCTGCTCTGGGTGTGCTACTTTGCCCTAGAGCTGAAAGGCACAACGTGCAGGCTTCTTTCCAAAGGGCGAGTTGGTCCCCACAGCATCTTGCTTCCAGCTCTTTGGGAAGCTAAGAAACAACTCGCTCTGCACAGTGCTCTTACAGCCTAGTGGGAACATCTCTTCCAAAGGCCTGTGAAACGCAGTTTCTTTGCAGGCCTGATCCGGCTGAAGTAGGACTTCTGCTCTGGGTGTGCTACTTTGCCCTAGAGCTGAAAGACACAACGTGCAGGCTTCTTTCCAAAGGGCGAGTTGGGCCCCACAGCATCTTGCTTCCAGCTCTTTGGGAAGCTAAGAAACAACTCGCTCTGCACAGTGCTCTTACAGCCTACCGGGAACATCTCTTCCAAAGGCCTGTGAAACGCAGTTTCTTTGCAGGCCTGATCTGGCTGAAGTAGGACTTCTGCTCTGGGTGTGCTACTTTGCCCTAGAGCTGAAAGGCACAACGTGCAGGCTTCTTTCCAAAGGGCGAGTTGGGCCCCACAGCATCTTGCTTCCAGCTCTTTGGGAAGCTAAGAAACAACTCGCTCTGCACAGTGCTCTTACAGCCTACCGGGAACATCCTTTCCAAAGGCCTCTGAAACGCAGTTTCGTTGCAGGCCTGGTCTGGCTGAAGTAGGACTTCTGCTCTGGGTGTGCTACTTTGCCCTAGAGCTGAAAGGCACAACGTGCAGGCTTCTTTCCAAAGGGCGAGTTGGGCCCCACAGCATCTTGCTTCCAGCTCTTTGGGAAGCTAAGAAACAACTCGCTCTGCACAGTGCTCTTACAGCCTAGTGGGAACATCTCTTCCAAAGGCCTGTGAAACGCAGTTTGTTTGCCGGCCTGATCTGGCTGAAGTTGGACTTCTGCTCTGGGTGTGCTACTTTGCCCTAGAGCTGTAAGGCACAACGTGCAGGCTTCTTTGCAAATGGCGAGTTGGGCCCCACAGCATCTTGCTTCCAGCTCTTTGGGAAGCTAAGAAACCACTCGCTCTGCACAGTGCTCTTACAGCCTACCGGGAACATCTCTTCCAAAGGCCTGTAAAACGCAGTTTCTTTGCAGGCCTGATCTGGCTGAAGTAGGACTTCTGCTCTTGGTGTGCTACTTTGCCCTAGAGCTGAAAGGCACAACGTGCAGGCTTCCTTCCAAAGGGCGAGTTGGGCCCCACAGCATCTTGCTTCCAGCTCTTTGGGAAGCTGAGAAACAACTCGCTCTGCACAGTGCTCTTACAGCCTAGTGGGAACATCTATTCCAAAGGCCTGTGAAACGCAGTTTCTTTGCAGGCCTGATCTGGCTGAAGTAGGACTTCTGCTCTGGGTGTGCTACATTGCCCTAGAGCTGAAAGGCACAACGTGCAGGCTTCTTTCCAAAGGGCGAGTTGGGCCCCACAGCATCTTGCTTCCAGCTCTTTGGGAACCTAAGAAACAACTCGCTCTGCACAGTGCTCTTACAGCCTACCGGGAACATCTCTTCCAAAGGCCTGTGAAACGCAGTTTCTTTGCAGGCCTGATCTGGCTGAAGTAGGACTTCTGCTCTGGGTGTGCTACTTTGCCCTAGAGCTGAAAGGCACAACGTGCAGGCTTCTTTCCAAAGGGCGAGTTGGGCCCCACAGCATCTTGCTTCCAGCTCTTTGGGAAGCTAAGAAACAACTCGCTCTGCACAGTGCTCTTACAGCCTACCGGGAACATCTCTTCCAAAGGCCTGTGAAACGCAGTTTCTTTGCAGGCCTGATCTGGCTGAAGTAGGACTTCTGCTCTGGGTGTGCTACTTTGCCCTAGAGCTGAAAGGCACAACGTGCAGGCTTCTTTCCAAAGGGCGAGTTGGGCCCCACAGCATCTTGCTTCCAGCTCTTTGGGAAGCTAAGAAACAACTCGCTCTGCACAGTGCTCTTACAGCCTACCG
>NW_027227263.1:0-15923 GCF_037783145.1 Equus przewalskii | reverse complement strand
GGCCTGTGAAACGCAGTTTCTTTGCAGGCCTGATCTGGCTGAAGTAGGACTTCTGCTCTGGGTGTGCTACTTTGCCCTAGAGCTGAAAGGCACAACGTGCAGGCTTCTTTCCAAAGGGCGAGTTGGGCCCCACAGCATCTTGCTTCCAGCTCTTTGGGAAGCTAAGAAACAACTCGCTCTGCACAGTGCTCTTACAGCCTACCGGGAACATCTCTTCCAAAGGCCTGTGAAACGCAGTTTCTTTGCAGGCCTGATCTGGCTGAAGTAGGACTTCTGCTCTGGGTGTGCTACTTTGCCCTAGAGCTGAAAGGCACAACGTGCAGGCTTCTTTCCAAAGGGCGAGTTGGGCCCCACAGCATCTTGCTTCCAGCTCTTTGGGAAGCTAAGAAACAACTCGCTCTGCACAGTGCTCTTACAGCCTACCGGGAACATCTCTTCCAAAGGCCTGTGAAACGCAGTTTCTTTGCAGGCCTGATCTGGCTGAAGTAGGACTTCTGCTCTGGGTGTGCTACTTTGCCCTAGAGCTGAAAGGCACAACGTGCAGGCTTCTTTCCAAAGGGCGAGTTGGGCCCCACAGCATCTTGCTTCCAGCTCTTTGGGAAGCTAAGAAACCACTCGCTCTGCACAGTGCTCTTACAGCCTACCGGGAACATCTCTTCCAAAGGCCTGTGAAACGCAGTTTCTTTGCAGGCCTGATCTGGCTGAAGTAGGACTTCTGCTCTGGGTGTGCTACTTTGCCCTAGAGCTGAAAGGCACAACGTGCAGGCTTCTTTCCAAAGGGCGAGTTGGGCCCCACAGCATCTTGCTTCCAGCTCTTTGGGAAGCTGAGAAACCACTCGCTCTGCACAGTGCTCTTACAGCCTACCGGGAACATCTCTTCCAAAGGCCTGTGAAACGCAGTTTCTTTGCAGGCCTGATCTGGCTGAAGTAGGACTTCTGCTCTGGGTGTGCTACTTTGCCCTAGAGCTGAAAGGCACAACGTGCAGGCTTCTTTCCAAAGGGCGAGTTGGGCCCCACAGCATCTTGCTTCCAGCTCTTTGGGAAGCTAAGAAACAACTCGCTCTGCACAGTGCTCTTACAGCCTACCGGGAACATCTCTTCCAAAGGCCTGTGAAACGCAGTTTCTTTGCAGGCCTGATCTGGCTGAAGTAGGACTTCTGCTCTGGGTGTGCTACTTTGCCCTAGAGCTGAAAGGCACAACGTGCAGGCTTCTTTCCAAAGGGCGAGTTGGGCCCCACAGCATCTTGCTTCCAGCTCTTTGGGAAGCTAAGAAACAACTCGCTCTGCACAGTGCTCTTACAGCCTACCGGGAACATCTCTTCCAAAGGCCTGTGAAACGCAGTTTCTTTGCAGGCCTGATCTGGCTGAAGTAGGACTTCTGCTCTGGGTGTGCTACTTTGCCCTAGAGCTGAAAGGCACAACGTGCAGGCTTCTTTCCAAAGGGCGAGTTGGGCCCCACAGCATCTTGCTTCCAGCTCTTTGGGAAGCTAAGAAACAACTCGCTCTGCACAGTGCTCTTACAGCCTACCGGGAACATCTCTTCCAAAGGCCTGTGAAACGCAGTTTCTTTGCAGGCCTGATCTGGCTGAAGTAGGACTTCTGCTCTGGGTGTGCTACTTTGCCCTAGAGCTGAAAGGCACAACGTGCAGGCTTCTTTCCAAAGGGCGAGTTGGGCCCCACAGCATCTTGCTTCCAGCTCTTTGGGAAGCTAAGAAACAACTCGCTCTGCACAGTGCTCTTACAGCCTACCGGGAACATCTCTTCCAAAGGCCTGTGAAACGCAGTTTCTTTGCAGGCCTGATCTGGCTGAAGTAGGACTTCTGCTCTGGGTGTGCTACTTTGCCCTAGAGCTGAAAGGCACAACGTGCAGGCTTCTTTCCAAAGGGCGAGTTGGGCCCCACAGCATCTTGCTTCCAGCTCTTTGGGAAGCTAAGAAACAACTCGCTCTGCACAGTGCTCTTACAGCCTACCGGGAACATCTCTTCCAAAGGCCTGTGAAACGCAGTTTCTTTGCAGGCCTGATCTGGCTGAAGTAGGACTTCTGCTCTGGGTGTGCTACATTGCCCTAGAGCTGAAAGGCACAACGTGCAGGCTTCTTTCCAAAGGGCGAGTTGGGCCCCACAGCATCTTGCTTCCAGCTCTTTGGGAAGCTAAGAAACAACTCGCTCTGCACAGTGCTCTTACAGCCTACCGGGAACATCTCTTCCAAAGGCCTGTGAAACGCAGTTTCTTTGCAGGCCTGATCTGGCTGAAGTAGGACTTCTGCTCTGGGTGTGCTACTTTGCCCTAGAGCTGAAAGGCACAACGTGCAGGCTTCTTTCCAAAGGGCGAGTTGGGCCCCACAGCATCTTGCTTCCAGCTCTTTGGGAAGCTAAGAAACAACTCGCTCTGCACAGTGCTCTTACAGCCTACCGGGAACATCTCTTCCAAAGGCCTGTGAAACGCAGTTTCTTTGCAGGCCTGATCTGGCTGAAGTAGGACTTCTGCTCTGGGTGTGCTACTTTGCCCTAGAGCTGAAAGGCACAACGTGCAGGCTTCTTTCCAAAGGGCGAGTTGGGCCCCACAGCATCTTGCTTCCAGCTCTTTGGGAAGCTAAGAAACAACTCGCTCTGCACAGTGCTCTTACAGCCTACCGGGAACATCTCTTCCAAAGGCCTGTGAAACGCAGTTTCTTTGCAGGCCTGATCTGGCTGAAGTAGGACTTCTGCTCTGGGTGTGCTACTTTGCCCTAGAGCTGAAAGGCACAACGTGCAGGCTTCTTTCCAAAGGGCGAGTTGGGCCCCACAGCATCTTGCTTCCAGCTCTTTGGGAAGCTAAGAAACAACTCGCTCTGCACAGTGCTCTTACAGCCTAGTGGGAACATCTCTTCCAAAGGCCTGTGAAACGCAGTTTCTTTGCAGGCCTGATCTGGCTGAAGTAGGACTTCTGCTCTGGGTGTGCTACTTTGCCCTAGAGCTGAAAGGCACAACGTGCAGGCTTCTTTCCAAAGGGCGAGTTGGGCCCCACAGCATCTTGCTTCCAGCTCTTTGGGAAGCTAAGAAACAACTCGCTCTGCACAGTGCTCTTACAGCCTAGTGGGAACATCTCTTCCAAAGGCCTGTGAAACGCAGTTTCTTTGCAGGCCTGATCTGGCTGAAGTAGGACTTCTGCTCTGGGTGTGCTACTTTGCCCTAGAGCTGAAAGGCACAACGTGCAGGCTTCTTTCCAAAGGGCGAGTTGGGCCCCACAGCATCTTGCTTCCAGCTCTTTGGGAAGCTAAGAAACAACTCGCTCTGCACAGTGCTCTTACAGCCTACCGGGAACATCTCTTCCAAAGGCCTGTGAAACGCAGTTTCTTTGCAGGCCTGATCTGGCTGAAGTAGGACTTCTGCTCTGGGTGTGCTACTTTGCCCTAGAGCTGAAAGGCACAACGTGCAGGCTTCTTTCCAAAGGGCGAGTTGGGCCCCACAGCATCTTGCTTCCAGCTCTTTGGGAAGCTAAGAAACAACTCGCTCTGCACAGTGCTCTTACAGCCTACCGGGAACATCTCTTACAAAGGCCTGTGAAACGCAGTTTCTTTGCAGGCCTGATCTGGCTGAAGTAGGACTTCTGCTCTGGGTGTGCTACTTTGCCCTAGAGCTGAAAGGCACAACGTGCAGGCTTCTTTCCAAAGGGCGAGTTGGGCCCCACAGCATCTTGCTTCCAGCTCTTTGGGAAGCTGAGAAACAACTCGCTCTGCACAGTGCTCTTACAGCCTACCGGGAACATCTCTTCCAAAGGCCTGTGAAACGCAGTTTCTTTGCAGGCCTGATCTGGCTGAAGTAGGACTTCTGCTCTGGGTGTGCTACTTTGCCCTAGAGCTGAAAGGCACAACGTGCAGGCTTCTTTCCAAAGGGCGAGTTGGGCCCCACAGCATCTTGCTTCCAGCTCTTTGGGAAGCTAAGAAACAACTCGCTCTGCACAGTGCTCTTACAGCCTACCGGGAACATCTCTTCCAAAGGCCTGTGAAACGCAGTTTCTTTGCAGGCCTGATCTGGCTGAAGTAGGACTTCTGCTCTGGGTGTGCTACTTTGCCCTAGAGCTGAAAGGCACAACGTGCAGGCTTCTTTCCAAAGGGCGAGTTGGGCCCCACAGCATCTTGCTTCCAGCTCTTTGGGAAGCTAAGAAACAACTCGCTCTGCACAGTGCTCTTACAGCCTACCGGGAACATCTCTTCCAAAGGCCTGTGAAACGCAGTTTCTTTGCAGGCCTGATCTGGCTGAAGTAGGACTTCTGCTCTGGGTGTGCTACTTTGCCCTAGAGCTGAAAGGCACAACGTGCAGGCTTCTTTCCAAAGGGCGAGTTGGGCCCCACAGCATCTTGCTTCCAGCTCTTTGGGAAGCTAAGAAACAACTCGCTCTGCACAGTGCTCTTACAGCCTACCGGGAACATCTCTTCCAAAGGCCTGTGAAACGCAGTTTCTTTGCAGGCCTGATCTGGCTGAAGTAGGACTTCTGCTCTGGGTGTGCTACTTTGCCCTAGAGCTGAAAGGCACAACGTGCAGGCTTCTTTCCAAAGGGCGAGTTGGGCCCCACAGCATCTTGCTTCCAGCTCTTTGGGAAGCTAAGAAACAACTCGCTCTGCACAGTGCTCTTACAGCCTACCGGGAACATCTCTTCCAAAGGCCTGTGAAACGCAGTTTCTTTGCAGGCCTGATCTGGCTGAAGTAGGACTTCTGCTCTGGATGTGCTACTTTGCCCTAGAGCTGAAAGGCACAACGTGCAGGCTTCTTTCCAAAGGGCGAGTTGGGCCCCACAGCATCTTGCTTCCAGCTCTTTGGGAAGCTAAGAAACAACTCGCTCTGCACAGTGCTCTTACAGCCTACCGGGAACATCTCTTCCAAAGGCCTGTGAAACGCAGTTTCTTTGCAGGCCTGATCTGGCTGAAGTAGGACTTCTGCTCTGGGTGTGCTACTTTGCCCTAGAGCTGAAAGGCACAACGTGCAGGCTTCTTTCCAAAGGGCGAGTTGGGCCCCACAGCATCTTGCTTCCAGCTCTTTGGGAAGCTAAGAAACAACTCGCTCTGCACAGTGCTCTTACAGCCTACCGGGAACATCTTTTCCAAAGGCCTCTGAAACGCAGTTTCTTTGCAGGCCTGATCTGGCTGAAGTAGGACTTCTGCTCTGGGTGTGCTACTTTGCCCTAGAGCTGAAAGGCACAACGTGCAGGCTTCTTTCCAAAGGGCGAGTTGGGCCCCACAGCATCTTGCTTCCAGCTCTTTGGGAAGCTAAGAAACAACTCGCTCTGCACAGTGCTCTTACAGCCTAGTGGGAACATCTCTTCCAAAGGCCTGTGAAACGCAGTTTCTTTGCAGGCCTGATCTGGCTGAAGTAGGACTTCTGCTCTGGGTGTGCTACTTTGCCCTAGAGCTGAAAGGCACAACGTGCAGGCTTCTTTCCAAAGGGCGAGTTGGGCCCCACAGCATCTTGCTTCCAGCTCTTTGGGAAGCTAAGAAACCACTCGCTCTGCACAGTGCTCTTACAGCCTACCGGGAACATCTCTTCCAAAGGCCTGTAAAACGCAGTTTCTTTGCAGGCCTGATCTGGCTGAAGTAGGACTTCTGCTCTGGGTGTGCTACTTTGCCCTAGAGCTGAAAGGCACAACGTGCAGGCTTCTTTCCAAAGGGCGAGTTGGGCCCCACAGCATCTTGCTTCCAGCTCTTTGGGAAGCTAAGAAACAACTCGCTCTGCACAGTGCTCTTACAGCCTACCGGGAACATCTATTCCAAAGGCCTGTGAAACGCAGTTTCTTTGCAGGCCTGATCTGGCTGAAGTAGGACTTCTGCTCTGGGTGTGCTACATTGCCCTAGAGCTGAAAGGCACAACGTGCAGGCTTCTTTCCAAGGGGCGAGTTGGGCCCCACAGCATCTTGCTTCCAGCTCTTTGGGAAGCTAAGAAACAACTCGCTCTGCACAGTGCTCTTACAGCCTACCGGGAACATCTCTTCCAAAGGCCTGTGAAACGCAGTTTCTTTGCAGGCCTGATCTGGCTGAAGTAGGACTTCTGCTCTGGGTGTGCTACTTTGCCCTAGAGCTGAAAGGCACAACGTGCAGGCTTCTTTCCAAAGGGCGAGTTGGGCCCCACAGCATCTTGCTTCCAGCTCTTTGGGAAGCTAAGAAACAACTCGCTCTGCACAGTGCTCTTACAGCCTAGTTGGAACATCTCTTCCAAAGGCCTGTGAAACGCAGTTTCTTTGCAGGCCTGATCTGGCTGAAGTAGGACTTCTGCTCTGGGTGTGCTACTTTGCCCTAGAGCTGAAAGGCACAACGTGCAGGCTTCTTTCCAAAGGGCGAGTTGGGCCCCACAGCATCTTGCTTCCAGCTCTTTGGGAAGCTAAGAAACAACTCGCTCTGCACAGTGCTCTTACAGCCTACCGGGAACATCTCTTCCAAAGGCCTGTGAAACGCAGTTTCTTTGCAGGCCTGATCTGGCTGAAGTAGGACTTCTGCTCTGGGTGTGCTACTTTGCCCTAGAGCTGAAAGGCACAACGTGCAGGCTTCTTTCCAAAGGGCGAGTTGGGCCCCACAGCATCTTGCTTCCAGCTCTTTGGGAAGCTAAGAAACAACTCGCTCTGCACAGTGCTCTTACAGCCTACCGGGAACATCTCTTCCAAAGGCCTGTGAAACGCAGTTTCTTTGCAGGCCTGATCTGGCTGAAGTAGGACTTCTGCTCTGGGTGTGCTACTTTGCCCTAGAGCTGAAAGGCACAACGTGCAGGCTTCTTTCCAAAGGGCGAGTTGGGCCCCACAGCATCTTGCTTCCAGCTCTTTGGGAAGCTAAGAAACAACTCGCTCTGCACAGTGCTCTTACAGCCTAACGGGAACATCTCTTCCAAAGGCCTGTGAAACGCAGTTTCTTTGCAGGCCTGATCTGGCTGAAGTAGGACTTCTGCTCTGGGTGTGCTACTTTGCCCTAGAGCTGAAAGGCACAACGTGCAGGCTTCTTTCCAAAGGGCGAGTTGGGCCCCACAGCATCTTGCTTCCAGCTCTTTGGGAAGCTAAGAAACAACTCGCTCTGCACAGTGCTCTTACAGCCTACCGGGAACATCTCTTCCAAAGGCCTGTGAAACGCAGTTTCTTTGCAGGCCTGATCTGGCTGAAGTAGGACTTCTGCTCTGGGTGTGCTACTTTGCCCTAGAGCTGAAAGGCACAACGTGCAGGCTTCTTTCCAAAGGGCGAGTTGGGCCCCACAGCATCTTGCTTCCAGCTCTTTGGGAAGCTAAGAAACAACTCGCTCTGCACAGTGCTCTTACAGCCTACCGGGAACATCTCTTCCAAAGGCCTGTGAAACGCAGTTTCTTTGCAGGCCTGATCTGGCTGAAGTAGGACTTCTGCTCTGGGTGTGCTACTTTGCCCTAGAGCTGAAAGGCACAACGTGCAGGCTTCTTTCCAAAGGGCGAGTTGGGCCCCACAGCATCTTGCTTCCAGCTCTTTGGGAAGCTAAGAAACAACTCGCTCTGCACAGTGCTCTTACAGCCTACCGGGAACATCTCTTCCAAAGGCCTGTGAAACGCAGTTTCTTTGCAGGCCTGATCTGGCTGAAGTAGGACTTCTGCTCTGGGTGTGCTACTTTGCCCTAGAGCTGAAAGGCACAACGTGCAGGCTTCTTTCCAAAGGGCGAGTTGGGCCCCACAGCATCTTGCTTCCAGCTCTTTGGGAAGCTAAGAAACAACTCGCTCTGCACAGTGCTCTTACAGCCTACCGGGAACATCTCTTCCAAAGGCCTGTGAAACGCAGTTTCTTTGCAGGCCTGATCTGGCTGAAGTAGGACTTCTGCTCTGGGTGTGCTACTTTGCCCTAGAGCTGAAAGGCACAACGTGCAGGCTTCTTTCCAAAGGGCGAGTTGGGCCCCACAGCATCTTGCTTCCAGCTCTTTGGGAAGCTAAGAAACAACTCGCTCTGCACAGTGCTCTTACAGCCTACCGGGAACATCTCTTCCAAAGGCCTGTGAAACGCAGTTTCTTTGCAGGCCTGATCTGGCTGAAGTAGGACTTCTGCTCTGGGTGTGCTACTTTGCCCTAGAGCTGAAAGGCACAACGTGCAGGCTTCTTTCCAAAGGGCGAGTTGGGCCCCACAGCATCTTGCTTCCAGCTCTTTGGGAAGCTAAGAAACAACTCGCTCTGCACAGTGCTCTTACAGCCTACCGGGAACATCTCTTCCAAAGGCCTGTGAAACGCAGTTTCTTTGCAGGCCTGATCTGGCTGAAGTAGGACTTCTGCTCTGGGTGTGCTACTTTGCCCTAGAGCTGAAAGGCACAACGTGCAGGCTTCTTTCCAAAGGGCGAGTTGGGCCCCACAGCATCTTGCTTCCAGCTCTTTGGGAAGCTAAGAAACAACTCGCTCTGCACAGTGCTCTTACAGCCTACCGGGAACATCTCTTCCAAAGGCCTGTGAAACGCAGTTTCTTTGCAGGCCTGATCTGGCTGAAGTAGGACTTCTGCTCTGGGTGTGCTACTTTGCCCTAGAGCTGAAAGGCACAACGTGCAGGCTTCTTTCCAAAGGGCGAGTTGGGCCCCACAGCATCTTGCTTCCAGCTCTTTGGGAAGCTAAGAAACAACTCGCTCTGCACAGTGCTCTTACAGCCTACCGGGAACATCTCTTCCAAAGGCCTGTGAAACGCAGTTTCTTTGCAGGCCTGATCTGGCTGAAGTAGGACTTCTGCTCTGGGTGTGCTACTTTGCCCTAGAGCTGAAAGGCACAACGTGCAGGCTTCTTTCCAAAGGGCGAGTTGGGCCCCACAGCATCTTGCTTCCAGCTCTTTGGGAAGCTAAGAAACAACTCGCTCTGCACAGTGCTCTTACAGCCTACCGGGAACATCTCTTCCAAAGGCCTGTGAAACGCAGTTTCTTTGCAGGCCTGATCTGGCTGAAGTAGGACTTCTGCTCTGGGTGTGCTACTTTGCCCTAGAGCTGAAAGGCACAACGTGCAGGCTTCTTTCCAAAGGGCGAGTTGGGCCCCACAGCATCTTGCTTCCAGCTCTTTGGGAAGCTAAGAAACAACTCGCTCTGCACAGTGCTCTTACAGCCTAACGGGAACATCTCTTCCAAAGGCCTGTGAAACGCAGTTTCTTTGCAGGCCTGATCTGGCTGAAGTAGGACTTCTGCTCTGGGTGTGCTACTTTGCCCTAGAGCTGAAAGGCACAACGTGCAGGCTTCTTTCCAAAGGGCGAGTTGGGCCCCACAGCATCTTGCTTCCAGCTCTTTGGGAAGCTAAGAAACAACTCGCTCTGCACAGTGCTCTTACAGCCTACCGGGAACATCTCTTCCAAAGGCCTGTGAAACGCAGTTTCTTTGCAGGCCTGATCTGGCTGAAGTAGGACTTCTGCTCTGGGTGTGCTACTTTGCCCTAGAGCTGAAAGGCACAACGTGCAGGCTTCTTTCCAAAGGGCGAGTTGGGCCCCACAGCATCTTGCTTCCAGCTCTTTGGGAAGCTAAGAAACAACTCGCTCTGCACAGTGCTCTTACAGCCTACCGGGAACATCTCTTCCAAAGGCCTGTGAAACGCAGTTTCTTTGCAGGCCTGATCTGGCTGAAGTAGGACTTCTGCTCTGGGTGTGCTACTTTGCCCTAGAGCTGAAAGGCACAACGTGCAGGCTTCTTTCCAAAGGGCGAGTTGGGCCCCACAGCATCTTGCTTCCAGCTCTTTGGGAAGCTAAGAAACAACTCGCTCTACACAGTGCTCTTATAGCCTGCCGGGAACATCTCTTCCAGAGGCCTGTGAAACGCAGTTTCTTTGCAGGCCTGATCTGGCTGAAGTAGGACTTCTGCTCTGCGTGTGCTACATTGCCCTAGAGCTGAAAGGCACAACGTGCAGGCTTCTTTCCAAAGGGCGAGTTGGGCGCCACAGCATCTTGCTTCCAGCTCTTTGGGAAGCTAAGAAACAACTCGCTCTGCACAGTGCTCTTACAGCCTAGTGGGAACATCTCTTCCAAAGGCCTGTGAAACGCAGTTTCTTTGCAGGCCTGATCTGGCTGAAGTAGGACTTCTGCTCTGGGTGTGCTACTTTGCCCTAGAGCTGAAAGGCACAACGTGCAGGCTTCTTTCCAAAGGGCGAGTTGGGCCCCACAGCATCTTGCTTCCAGCTCTTTGGGAAGCTAAGAAACAACTCGCTCTGCACAGTTCTCTTACAGCCTACCGGGAACATCTCTTCCAAAGGCCTGTGAAACGCAGTTTCTTTGCAGGCCTGATCTGGCTGAAGTAGGACTTCTGCTCTGGGTGTGCTACTTTGCCCTAGAGCTGAAAGGCACAACGTGCAGGCTTCTTTCCAAAGGGCGAGTTGGGCCCCACAGCATCTTGCTTCCAGCTCTTTGGGAAGCTAAGAAACAACTCACTCTGCTTAGTGCTCTTACAGCCTACCAGGAACATCTCTTCCAAAGGCCTGTGAAACGCAGTTTCTTTGCAGGCCTGATCTGGCTGAAGTAGGACTTCTGCTCTGGGTGTGCTACTTTGCCCTAGAGCTGAAAGGCACAACGTGCAGGCTTCTTTCCAAAGGGCGAGTTGGGCCCCACAGCATCTTGCTTCCAGCTCTTTGGGAAGCTAAGAAACAACTCGCTCTGCACAGTGCTCTTACAGCCTACCGGGAACATCCTTTCCAAAGGCCTCTGAAACGCAGTTTCTTTGCAGGCCTGGTCTGGCTGAAGTAGGACTTCTGCTCTGGGTGTGCTACTTTGCCCTAGAGCTGAAAGGCACAACGTGCAGGCTTCTTTCCAAAGGGCGAGTTGGGCCCCACAGCATCTTGCTTCCAGCTCTTTGGGAAGCTAAGAAACAACTCGCTCTGCACAGTGCTCTTACAGCCTAGTGGGAACATCTCTTCCAAAGGCCTGTGAAACGCACTTTCTTTGCAGGCCTGAGCTGGCTGAAGTAGGTCTTCTGCTCTGGGTGTGCTACATTGCCCTAGAGCTGAAAGGCACAACGTGCAGGCTTCTTTCCAAAGGGCGAGTTGGGCCCCACAGCATCTTGCTTCCAGCTCTTTGGGAAGCTAAGAAACAACTCGCTCTGCACAGTGCTCTTACAGCCTAGTGGGAACATCTATTCCAAAGGCCTGTGAAACGCAGTTTGCTTGCAGGCCTGATCCGGCTGAAGTAGGACTTCTGCTCTGTGTGTGCTACTTTGCCCTAGAGCTGAAAGACATAACGTGCAGGCTTCTTTCCAAAGGGCGAGTTGGGCCCCACAGCATCTTGCTTCCAGCTCTTTGGGAAGCTAAGAAACCACTCGCTCTGCACAGTGCTCTTACAGCCTACCGGGAACATCTCTTCCAAAGGCCTGTAAAACGCAGTTTCTTTGCAGGCCTGATCTGGCTGAAGTAGGACTTCTGCTCTGGGTGTGCTACTTTGCCCTAGAGCTGAAAGGCACAACGTGCAGGCTTCTTTCCAAAGGGCGAGTTGGGTCCCACAGCATCTTGCTTCCAGCTCTTTGGGAAGCTAAGAAACAACTCGCTCTGCACAGTGCTCTTACAGCCTACCGGGAACATCTCTTCCAAAGGCCTGTGAAACGCAGTTTCTTTGCAGGCCTGATCTGGCTGAAGTAGGACTTCTGCTCTGGGTGTGCTACTTTGCCCTAGAGCTGAAAGGCACAACGTGCAGGCTTCTTTCCAAAGGGCGAGTTGGGCCCCACAGCATCTTGCTTCCAGCTCTTTGGGAAGCTAAGAAACAACTCGCTCTGCACAGTGCTCTTACAGCCTACCGGGAACATCTCTTCCAAAGGCCTGTGAAACGCAGTTTCTTTGCAGGCCTGATCTGGCTGAAGTAGGACTTCTGCTCTGGGTGTGCTACTTTGCCCTAGAGCTGAAAGGCACAACGTGCAAGCTTCTTTCCAAAGGGCGAGTTGGGCCCCACAGCATCTTGCTTCCAGCTCTTGGGGAAGCTAAGAAACAACTCGCTCTGCACAGTGCTCTTACAGCCTAAGGGGAACATCTCTTCCAAAGGCCTGTGAAACGCAGTTTCTTTGCAGGCCTGATCTGGCTGAAGTAGGACTTCTGCTCTGGGTGTGCTACTTTGCCCTAGAGCTGAAAGGCACAACGTGCAGGCTTCTTTCCAAAGGGCGAGTTGGGCCCCACAGCATCTTGCTTCCAGCTCTTTGGGAAGCTGAGAAACAACTCGCTCTGCACAGTGCTCTTACAGCCTACCGGGAACATCTCTTCCAAAGGCCTGTGAAACGCAGTTTCTTTGCAGGCCTGATCTGGCTGAAGTAGGACTTCTGCTCTGGGTGTGCTACTTTGCCCTAGGGCTGAAAGGCACAACGTGCAGGCTTCTTTCCAAAGGGCGAGTTGGGCCCCACAGCATCTTGCTTCCAGCCTTTTGGGAAGCTAAGAAACAACTCGCTCTACTCAGTGCTCTTATAGCCTGCCGGGAACATCTCTTCCAGAGGCCTGTGAAACGCAGTTTCTTTGCAGGCCTGATCTGGCTGAAGTAGGACTTCTGCTCTGCGTGAGTTACATTGCCCTAGAGCTGAAAGGCACAACGTGCAGGCTTCTTTCCAAAGGGCGAGTTGGGCGCCACAGCATCTTGCTTCCAGCTCTTTGGGAAGCTAAGAAACAACTCGCTCTGCACAGTGCTCTTACAGCCTAGTGGGAACATCTATTCCAAAGGCCTGTGAAACGCAGTTTCTTTGCAGGCCTGATCTGGCTGAAGTAGGACTTCTGCTCTGGGTGTGCTACTTTGCCCTAGAGCTGAAAGGCACAACGTGCAGGCTTCTTTCCAAAGGGCGAGTTGGGCCCCACAGCATCTTGCTTCCAGCTCTTTGGGAAGCTAAGAAACAACTCGCGCTGCACAGTGCTCTTACAGCCTACCGGGAACATCTCTTCCAAAGGCCTGTGAAACGCAGTTTCTTTGCAGGCCTGATCTGGCTGAAGTAGGACTTCTGCTCTGGGTGTGCTACTTTGCCCTAGAGCTGAAAGGCACAACGTGCAGGCTTCTTTCCAAAGGGCGAGTTGGGCCCCACAGCATCTTGCTTCCAGCTCTTTGGGAAGCTGAGAAACAACTCGCTCTGCACAGTGCTCTTACAGCCTAGTGGGAACATCTCTTCCAAAGGCCTGTGAAACGCAGTTTCTTTGCAGGCCTGATCTGGCTGAAGTAGGACTTCTGCTCTGGGTGTGCTACTTTGCCCTAGAGCTGAAAGGCACAACGTGCAGGCTTCTTTCCAAAGGGCGAGTTGGGCCCCACAGCATCTTGCTTCCAGCCTTTTGGGAAGCTAAGAAACAACTCGCTCTACTCAGTGCTCTTATAGCCTGCCGGGAACATCTCTTCCAGAGGCCTGTGAAACGCAGTTTCTTTGCAGGCCTGATCTGGCTGAAGTAGGACTTCTGCTCTGCGTGAGTTACATTGCCCTAGAGCTGAAAGGCACAACGTGCAGGCTTCTTTCCAAAGGGCGAGTTGGGCGCCACAGCATCTTGCTTCCAGCTCTTTGGGAAGCTAAGAAACAACTCGCTCTGCACAGTGCTCTTACAGCCTAGTGGGAACATCTATTCCAAAGGCCTGTGAAACGCAGTTTCTTTGCAGGCCTGATCTGGCTGAAGTAGGACTTCTGCTCTGGGTGTGCTACTTTGCCCTAGAGCTGAAAGGCACAACGTGCAGGCTTCTTTCCAAAGGGCGAGTTGGGCCCCACAGCATCTTGCTTCCAGCTCTTTGGGAAGCTAAGAAACAAGTCGCTCTGCACAGTTCTCTTACAGCCTACCGGGAACATCTCTTCCAAAGGCCTGTGAAACGCAGTTTCTTTGCAGGCCTGATCTGGCTGAAGTAGGACTTCTGCTCTGGGTGTGCTACTTTGCCCTAGAGCTGAAAGGCACAACGTGCAGGCTTCTTTCCAAAGGGCGAGTTGGGCCCCACAGCATCTTGCTTCCAGCTCTTTGGGAAGCTAAGAAACAACTCACTCTGCTTAGTGCTCTTACAGCCTACCAGGAACATCTCTTCCAAAGGCCTGTGAAACGCAGTTTCTTTGCAGGCCTGATCTGGCTGAAGTAGGACTTCTGCTCTGGGTGTGCTACTTTGCCCTAGAGCTGAAAGGCACAACGTGCAGGCTTCTTTCCAAAGGGCGAGTTGGGCCCCACAGCATCTTGCTTCCAGCTCTTTGGGAAGCTAAGAAACAACTCGCTCTGCACAGTGCTCTTACAGCCTACCGGGAACATCCTTTCCAAAGGCCTCTGAAACGCAGTTTCTTTGCAGGCCTGGTCTGGCTGAAGTAGGACTTCTGCTCTGGGTGTGCTACTTTGCCCTAGAGCTGAAAGGCACAACGTGCAGGCTTCTTTCCAAAGGGCGAGTTGGGCCCCACAGCATCTTGCTTCCAGCTCTTTGGGAAGCTAAGAAACAACTCGCTCTGCACAGTGCTCTTACAGCCTAGTGGGAACATCTCTTCCAAAGGCCTGTGAAACGCACTTTCTTTGCAGGCCTGAGCTGGCTGAAGTAGGTCTTCTGCTCTGGGTGTGCTACATTGCCCTAGAGCTGAAAGGCACAACGTGCAGGCTTCTTTCCAAAGGGCGAGTTGGGCCCCACAGCATCTTGCTTCCAGCTCTTTGGGAAGCTAAGAAACAACTCGCTCTGCACAGTGCTCTTACAGCCTAAGGGGAACATCTCTTCCAAAGGCCTGTGAAACGCAGTTTCTTTGCAGGCCTGATCTGGCTGAAGTAGGACTTCTGCTCTGGGTGTGCTACTTTGCCCTAGAGCTGAAAGGCACAACGTGCAGGCTTCTTTCCAAAGGGCGAGTTGGGCCCCACAGCATCTTGCTTCCAGCTCTTTGGGAAGCTAAGAAACAACTCGCTCTGCACAGTTCTCTTACAGCCTACCGGGAACATCTCTTCCAAAGGCCTGTGAAACGCAGTTTCTTTGAAGGCCTGATCTGGCTGAAGTAGGACTTCTGCTCTGGGTGTGCTACTTTGCCCTAGAGCTGAAAGGCACAACGTGCAGGCTTCTTTCCAAAGGGCGAGTTGGGCCCCACAGCATCTTGCTTCCAGCTCTTTGGGAAGCTAAGAAACAACTCGCTCTGCACAGTGCTCTTACAGCCTACCGGGAACATCTCTTCCAAAGGCCTGTGAAACGCAGTTTCTTTGCAGGCCTGATCTGGCTGAAGTAGGACTTCTGCTCTGGGTGTGCTACTTTGCCCTAGAGCTGAAAGGCACAACGTGCAGGCTTCTTTCCAAAGGGCGAGTTGGGCCTAACAGCATCTTGCTTCCAGCTCTTTGGGAAGCTAAGAAACAACTCGCTCTGCACAGTGCTCTTACAGCCTAGTGGGAACATCTCTTCCAAAGGCCTGTGAAACGCAGTTTCTTTGCAGGCCTGATCTGGCTGAAGTAGGGCTTCTGCTCTGGATGTGCTACTTTGCCCTAGAGCTGAAAGGCACAACGTGCAGGCTTCTTTCCAAAGGGCGAGTTGGGCCCCACAGCATCTTGCTTCCAGCTCTTTGGGAAGCTAAGAAACAACTCGCTCTGCACAGTGCTCTTACAGCCTACCGGGGACATCTCTTCCAAAGGCCTGTGAAACGCTGTTTCTTTGCAGGCCTGATCTGGCTGAAGTTGGACTTCTGCTCTGGGTGTGCTACTTTGCCCTAGAGCTGAAAGGCACAACGTGCAGGCTTCTTTCCAAAGGGCGAGTTGGTCCCCACAGCATCTTGCTTCCAGCTCTTTGGGAAGCTAAGAAACAAGTCGCTCTGCACAGTGCTCTTACAGCCTACCGGGAACATCCTTTCCAAAGGCCTCTGAAACGCAGTTTCTTTGCAGGCCTGGTCTGGCTGAAGTAGGACTTCTGCTCTGGGTGTGCTACTTTGCCCTAGAGCTGAAAGGCACAACGTGCAGGCTTCTTTCCAAAGGGCGAGTTGGGCCCCACAGCATCTTGCTTCCAGCTCTTTGGGAAGCTAAGAAACAACTCGCTCTGCACAGTGCTCTTACAGCCTAGTGGGAACATCTCTTCCAAAGGCCTGTGAAA
>NW_027227262.1:0-17982 GCF_037783145.1 Equus przewalskii | reverse complement strand
CTTTGGAAGAGATGTTCCCACTAGGCTGTAAGAGCACTGTGCAGAGCGAGTTGTTTCTTAGCTTCCCAAAGAGCTGGAAGCAAGATGCTGTGGGGCCCAACTCGCCCTTTGGAAAGAAGCCTGCACGTTGTGCCTTTCAGCTCTAGGGCAAAGTAGCACACCCAGAGCAGAAGTCCTACTTCAGCCAGATCAGGCCTGCAAAGAAACTGCGTTTCACAGGCCTTTGGAAGAGATGTTCCCGGTAGGCTGTAAGAGCACTGTGCAGAGCGAGTTGTTTCTTAGCTTCCCAAAGAGCTGGAAGCAAGATGCTGTGGGGCCCAACTCGCCCTTTGGAAAGAAGCCTGCACGTTGTGCCTTTCAGCTCTAGGGCAAAGTAGCACACCCAGAGCAGAAGTCCTACTTCAGCCAGATCAGGCCTGCAAAGAAACTGCGTTTCACAGGCCTTTGGAAGAGATGTTCCCGGTAGGCTGTAAGAGCACTGTGCAGAGCGAGTTGTTTCTTAGCTTCCCAAAGAGCTGGAAGCAAGATGCTGTGGGGCCCAACTCGCCCTTTGGAAAGAAGCCTGCACGTTGTGCCTTTCAGCTCTAGGGCAAAGTAGCACACCCAGAGCAGAAGTCCTACTTCAGCCAGATCAGGCCTGCAAAGAAACTGCGTTTCACAGGCCTTTGGAAGAGATGTTCCCGGTAGGCTGTAAGAGCACTGTGCAGAGCGAGTTGTTTCTTAGCTTCCCAAAGAGCTGGAAGCAAGATGCTGTGGGGCCCAACTCGCCCTTTGGAAAGAAGCCTGCACGTTGTGCCTTTCAGCTCTAGGGCAAAGTAGCACACCCAGAGCAGAAGTCCTACTTCAGCCAGATCAGGCCTGCAAAGAAACTGCGTTTCACAGGCCTTTGGAAGAGATGTTCCCACTAGGCTGTAAGAGCACTGTGCAGAGCGAGTTGTTTCTTAGCTTCCCAAAGAGCTGGAAGCAAGATGCTGTGGGGCCCAACTCGCCCTTTGGAAAGAAGCCTGCACGTTGTGCCTTTCAGCTCTAGGGCAAAGTAGCACACCCAGAGCAGAAGTCCTACTTCAGCCAGATCAGGCCTGCAAAGAAACTGCGTTTCACAGGCCTTTGGAAGAGATGTTCCCGGTAGGCTGTAAGAGCACTGTGCAGAGCGAGTTGTTTCTTAGCTTCCCAAAGAGCTGGAAGCAAGATGCTGTGGGGCCCAACTCGCCCTTTGGAAAGAAGCCTGCACGTTGTGCCTTTCAGCTCTAGGGCAAAGTAGCACACCCAGAGCAGAAGTCCTACTTCAGCCAGATCAGGCCTGCAAAGAAACTGCGTTTCACAGGCCTTTGGAAGAGATGTTCCCGCTAGGCTGTAAGAGCACTGTGCAGAGCGAGTTGTTTCTTAGCTTCCCAAAGAGCTGGAAGCAAGATGCTGTGGGGCCCAACTCGCCCTTTGGAAAGAAGCCTGCACGTTGTGCCTTTCAGCTCTAGGGCAAAGTAGCACACCCAGAGCAGAAGTCCTACTTCAGCCAGATCAGGCCTGCAAAGAAACTGCGTTTCACAGGCCTTTGGAAGAGATGTTCCCGGTAGGCTGTAAGAGCACTGTGCAGAGCGAGTTGTTTCTTAGCTTCCCAAAGAGCTGGAAGCAAGATGCTGTGGGGCCCAACTCGCCCTTTGGAAAGAAGCCTGCACGTTGTGCCTTTCAGCTCTAGGGCAAAGTAGCACACCCAGAGCAGAAGTCCTACTTCAGCCAGATCAGGCCTGCAAAGAAACTGCGTTTCACAGGCCTTTGGAAGAGATGTTCCCGGTAGGCTGTAAGAGCACTGTGCAGAGCGAGTTGTTTCTTAGCTTCCCAAAGAGCTGGAAGCAAGATGCTGTGGGGCCCAACTCGCCCTTTGGAAAGAAGCCTGCACGTTGTGCCTTTCAGCTCTAGGGCAAAGTAGCACACCCAGAGCAGAAGTCCTACTTCAGCCAGATCAGGCCTGCAAAGAAACTGCGTTTCACAGGCCTTTGGAAGAGATGTTCCCGGTAGGCTGTAAGAGCACTGTGCAGAGCGAGTTGTTTCTTAGCTTCCCAAAGAGCTGGAAGCAAGATGCTGTGGGGCCCAACTCGCCCTTTGGAAAGAAGCCTGCACGTTGTGCCTTTCAGCTCTAGGGCAAAGTAGCACACCCAGAGCAGAAGTCCTACTTCAGCCAGATCAGGCCTGCAAAGAAACTGCGTTTCACAGGCCTTTGGAAGAGATGTTCCCGGTAGGCTGTAAGAGCACTGTGCAGAGCGAGTTGTTTCTTAGCTTCCCAAAGAGCTGGAAGCAAGATGCTGTGGGGCCCAACTCGCCCTTTGGAAAGAAGCCTGCACGTTGTGCCTTTCAGCTCTAGGGCAAAGTAGCACACCCAGAGCAGAAGTCCTACTTCAGCCAGATCAGGCCTGCAAAGAAACTGCGTTTCACAGGCCTTTGGAAGAGATGTTCCCGGTAGGCTGTAAGAGCACTGTGCAGAGCGAGTTGTTTCTTAGCTTCCCAAAGAGCTGGAAGCAAGATGCTGTGGGGCCCAACTCGCCCTTTGGAAAGAAGCCTGCACGTTGTGCCTTTCAGCTCTAGGGCAAAGTAGCACACCCAGAGCAGAAGTCCTACTTCAGCCAGATCAGGCCTGCAAAGAAACTGCGTTTCACAGGCCTTTGGAAGAGATGTTCCCGGTAGGCTGTAAGAGCACTGTGCAGAGCGAGTTGTTTCTTAGCTTCCCAAAGAGCTGGAAGCAAGATGCTGTGGGGCCCAACTCGCCCTTTGGAAAGAAGCCTGCACGTTGTGCCTTTCAGCTCTAGGGCAAAGTAGCACACCCAGAGCAGAAGTCCTACTTCAGCCAGATCAGGCCTGCAAAGAAACTGCGTTTCACAGGCCTTTGGAAGAGATGTTCCCGGTAGGCTGTAAGAGCACTGTGCAGAGCGAGTTGTTTCTTAGCTTCCCAAAGAGCTGGAAGCAAGATGCTGTGGGGCCCAACTCGCCCTTTGGAAAGAAGCCTGCACGTTGTGCCTTTCAGCTCTAGGGCAAAGTAGCACACCCAGAGCAGAAGTCCTACTTCAGCCAGATCAGGCCTGCAAAGAAACTGCGTTTCACAGGCCTTTGGAAGAGATGTTCCCGGTAGGCTGTAAGAGCACTGTGCAGAGCGAGTTGTTTCTTAGCTTCCCAAAGAGCTGGAAGCAAGATGCTGTGGGGCCCAACTCGCCCTTTGGAAAGAAGCCTGCACGTTGTGCCTTTCAGCTCTAGGGCAAAGTAGCACACCCAGAGCAGAAGTCCTACTTCAGCCAGATCAGGCCTGCAAAGAAACTGCGTTTCACAGGCCTTTGGAAGAGATGTTCCCGGTAGGCTGTAAGAGCACTGTGCAGAGCGAGTTGTTTCTTAGCTTCCCAAAGAGCTGGAAGCAAGATGCTGTGGGGCCCAACTCGCCCTTTGGAAAGAAGCCTGCACGTTGTGCCTTTCAGCTCTAGGGCAAAGTAGCACACCCAGAGCAGAAGTCCTACTTCAGCCAGATCAGGCCTGCAAAGAAACTGCGTTTCACAGGCCTTTGGAAGAGATGTTCCCGGTAGGCTGTAAGAGCACTGTGCAGAGCGAGTTGTTTCTTAGCTTCCCAAAGAGCTGGAAGCAAGATGCTGTGGGGCCCAACTCGCCCTTTGGAAAGAAGCCTGCACGTTGTGCCTTTCAGCTCTAGGGCAAAGTAGCACACCCAGAGCAGAAGTCCTACTTCAGCCAGATCAGGCCTGCAAAGAAACTGCGTTTCACAGGCCTTTGGAAGAGATGTTCCCCTTAGGCTGTAAGAGCACTGTGCAGAGCGAGTTGTTTCTTAGCTTCCCAAAGAGCTGGAAGCAAGATGCTGTGGGGCCCAACTCGCCCTTTGGAAAGAAGCCTGCACGTTGTGCCTTTCAGCTCTAGGGCAAAGTAGCACACCCAGAGCAGAAGTCCTACTTCAGCCAGATCAGGCCTGCAAAGAAACTGCGTTTCACAGGCCTTTGGAACAGATGTTCCCACTAGGCTGTAAGAGCACTGTGCAGAGCGAGTTGTTTCTTAGCTTCCCAAAGAGCTGGAAGCAAGATGCTGTGGGGCCCAACTCGCCCTTTGGAAAGAAGCCTGCACGTTGTGCCTTTCAGCTCTAGGGCAAAGTAGCACACCCAGAGCAGAAGTCCTACTTCAGCCAGATCAGGCCTGCAAAGAAACTGCGTTTCACAGGCCTTTGGAAGAGATGTTCCCACTAGGCTGTAAGAGCACTGTGCAGAGCGAGTTGTTTCTTAGCTTCCCAAAGAGCTGGAAGCAAGATGCTGTGGGGCCCAACTCGCCCTTTGGAAAGAAGCCTGCACGTTGTGCCTTTCAGCTCTAGGGCAAAGTAGCACACCCAGAGCAGAAGTCCTACTTCAGCCAGATCAGGCCTGCAAAGAAACTGCGTTTCACAGGCCTTTGGAAGAGATGTTCCCGGTAGGCTGTAAGAGCACTGTGCAGAGCGAGTTGTTTCTTAGCTTCCCAAAGAGCTGGAAGCAAGATGCTGTGGGGCCCAACTCGCCCTTTGGAAAGAAGCCTGCACGTTGTGCCTTTCAGCTCTAGGGCAAAGTAGCACACCCAGAGCAGAAGTCCTACTTCAGCCAGATCAGGCCTGCAAAGAAACTGCGTTTCACAGGCCTTTGGAAGAGATGTTCCCACTAGGCTGTAAGAGCACTGTGCAGAGCGAGTTGTTTCTTAGCTTCCCAAAGAGCTGGAAGCAAGATGCTGTGGGGCCCAACTCGCCCTTTGGAAAGAAGCCTGCACGTTGTGCCTTTCAGCTCTAGGGCAAAGTAGCACACCCAGAGCAGAAGTCCTACTTCAGCCAGATCAGGCCTGCAAAGAAACTGCGTTTCACAGGCCTTTGGAAGAGATGTTCCCACTAGGCTGTAAGAGCACTGTGCAGAGCGAGTTGTTTCTTAGCTTCCCAAAGAGCTGGAAGCAAGATGCTGTGGGGCCCAACTCGCCCTTTGGAAAGAAGCCTGCACGTTGTGCCTTTCAGCTCTAGGGCAAAGTAGCACACCCAGAGCAGAAGTCCTACTTCAGCCAGATCAGGCCTGCAAAGAAACTGCGTTTCACAGGCCTTTGGAAGAGATGTTCCCGGTAGGCTGTAAGAGCACTGTGCAGAGCGAGTTGTTTCTTAGCTTCCCAAAGAGCTGGAAGCAAGATGCTGTGGGGCCCAACTCGCCCTTTGGAAAGAAGCCTGCACGTTGTGCCTTTCAGCTCTAGGGCAAAGTAGCACACCCAGAGCAGAAGTCCTACTTCAGCCAGATCAGGCCTGCAAAGAAACTGCGTTTCACAGGCCTTTGGAAGAGATGTTCCCGGTAGGCTGTAAGAGCACTGTGCAGAGCGAGTTGTTTCTTAGCTTCCCAAAGAGCTGGAAGCAAGATGCTGTGGGGCCCAACTCGCCCTTTGGAAAGAAGCCTGCACGTTGTGCCTTTCAGCTCTAGGGCAAAGTAGCACACCCAGAGCAGAAGTCCTACTTCAGCCAGATCAGGCCTGCAAAGAAACTGCGTTTCACAGGCCTTTGGAAGAGATGTTCCCGGTAGGCTGTAAGAGCACTGTGCAGAGCGAGTGGTTTCTTAGCTTCCCAAAGAGCTGGAAGCAAGATGCTGTGGGGCCCAACTCGCCCTTTGGAAAGAAGCCTGCACGTTGTGCCTTTCAGCTCTAGGGCAAAGTAGCACACCCAGAGCAGAAGTCCTACTTCAGCCAGATCAGGCCTGCAAAGAAACTGCGTTTCACAGGCCTTTGGAAGAGATGTTCCCGGTAGGCTGTAAGAGCACTGTGCAGAGCGAGTTGTTTCTTAGCTTCCCAAAGAGCTGGAAGCAAGATGCTGTGGGGCCCAACTCGCCCTTTGGAAAGAAGCCTGCACGTTGTGCCTTTCAGCTCTAGGGCAAAGTAGCACACCCAGAGCAGAAGTCCTACTTCAGCCAGATCAGGCCTGCAAAGAAACTGCGTTTCACAGGCCTTTGGAAGAGATGTTCCCGGTAGGCTGTAAGAGCACTGTGCAGAGCGAGTTGTTTCTTAGCTTCCCAAAGAGCTGGAAGCAAGATGCTGTGGGGCCCAACTCGCCCTTTGGAAAGAAGCCTGCACGTTGTGCCTTTCAGCTCTAGGGCAAAGTAGCACACCCAGAGCAGAAGTCCTACTTCAGCCAGATCAGGCCTGCAAAGAAACTGCGTTTCACAGGCCTTTGGAAGAGATGTTCCCACTAGGCTGTAAGAGCACTGTGCAGAGCGAGTTGTTTCTTAGCTTCCCAAAGAGCTGGAAGCAAGATGCTGTGGGGCCCAACTCGCCCTTTGGAAAGAAGCCTGCACGTTGTGCCTTTCAGCTCTAGGGCAAAGTAGCACACCCAGAGCAGAAGTCCTACTTCAGCCAGATCAGGCCTGCAAAGAAACTGCGTTTCACAGGCCTTTGGAAGAGATGTTCCCGGTAGGCTGTAAGAGCACTGTGCAGAGCGAGTGGTTTCTTAGCTTCCCAAAGAGCTGGAAGCAAGATGCTGTGGGGCCCAACTCGCCCTTTGGAAAGAAGCCTGCACGTTGTGCCTTTCAGCTCTAGGGCAAAGTAGCACACCCAGAGCAGAAGTCCTACTTCAGCCAGATCAGGCCTGCAAAGAAACTGCGTTTCACAGGCCTTTGGAACAGATGTTCCCACTAGGCTGTAAGAGCACTGTGCAGAGCGAGTTGTTTCTTAGCTTCCCAAAGAGCTGGAAGCAAGATGCTGTGGGGCCCAACTCGCCCTTTGGAAAGAAGCCTGCACGTTGTGCCTTTCAGCTCTAGGGCAAAGTAGCACACCCAGAGCAGAAGTCCAACTTCAGCCAGATCAGGCCTGCAAACAAACTGCGTTTCACAGGCCTTTGGAAGAGATGTTCCCACTAGGCTGCAAGAGCACTGTGCAGAGCGAGTTGTTTCTTAGCTTCCCAAAGAGCTGGAAGCAAGATGCTGTGGGGTCCAACTCGCCCTTTGGAAAGAAGCCTGCACGTTGTGCCTTTCAGCTCTAGGGCAAAGTAGCACACCCAGAGCAGAAGTCCTACTTCAGCCAGATCAGGCCTGCAAAGAAACTGCGTTTCACAGGCCTTTGGAAGAGATGTTCCCGGTAGGCTGTAAGAGCACTGTGCAGAGCGAGTTGTTTCTTAGCTTCCCAAAGAGCTGGAAGCAAGATGCTGTGGGGCCGAACTCGCCCTTTGGAAAGAAGCCTGCACGTTGTGCCTTTCAGCTCTAGGGCAAAGTAGCACACCCAGAGCAGAAGTCCTACTTCAGCCAGATCAGGCCTGCAAAGAAACTGCGTTTCACAGGCCTTTGGAAGAGATGTTCCCGGTAGGCTGTAAGAGCACTGTGCAGAGCGAGTTGTTTCTTAGCTTCCCAAAGAGCTGGAAGCAAGATGCTGTGGGGCCCAACTCGCCCTTTGGAAAGAAGCCTGCACGTTGTGCCTTTCAGCTCTAGGGCAAAGTAGCACACCGAGAGCAGAAGTCCTACTTCAGCCAGATCAGGCCTGCAAAGAAACTGCGTTTCACAGGCCTTTGGAAGAGATGTTCCCGGTAGGCTGTAAGAGCACTGTGCAGAGCGAGTTGTTTCTTAGCTTCCCAAAGAGCTGGAAGCAAGCTGCTGTGGGGCCCAACTCGCCCTTTGGAAAGAAGCCTGCACGTTGTGCCTTTCAGCTCTAGGGCAAAGTAGCACACCCAGAGCAGAAGTCCTACTTCAGCCAGATCAGGCCTGCAAAGAAACTGCGTTTCACAGGCCTTTGGAAGAGATGTTCCCGGTAGGCTGTAAGAGCACTGTGCAGAGCGAGTGGTTTCTTAGCTTCCCAAAGAGCTGGAAGCAAGATGCTGTGGGGCCCAACTCGCCCTTTGGAAAGAAGCCTGCACGTTGTGCCTTTCAGCTCTAGGGCAAAGTAGCACACCCAGAGCAGAAGTCCTACTTCAGCCAGATCAGGCCTGCAAAGAAACTGCGTTTCACAGGCCTTTGGAAGAGATGTTCCCGGTAGGCTGTAAGAGCACTGTGCAGAGCGAGTTGTTTCTTAGCTTCCCAAAGAGCTGGAAGCAAGATGCTGTGGGGCCCAACTCGCCCCTTGGAAAGAAGCCTGCACGTTGTGCCTTTCAGCTCTAGGGCAATGTAGCACACCCAGAGCAGAAGTCCTACTTCAGCCAGATCAGGCCTGCAAAGAAACTGCGTTTCACAGGCCTTTGGAAGAGATGTTCCCACTAGGCTGTAAGAGCACTGTGCAGAGCGAGTTGTTTCTTAGCTTCCCAAAGAGCTGGAAGCAAGATGCTGTGGGGCCCAACTCGCCCTTTGGAAAGAAGCCTGCACGTTGTGCCTTTCAGCTCTAGGGCAAAGTAGCACACCCAGAGCAGAAGTCCTACTTCAGCCAGATCAGGCCTGCAAAGAAACTGCGTTTCACAGGCCTTTGGAAGAGATGTTCCCGGTAGGCTGTAAGAGCACTGTGCAGAGCGAGTGGTTTCTTAGCTTCCCAAAGAGCTGGAAGCAAGATGCTGTGGGGCCCAACTCGCCCTTTGGAAAGAAGCCTGCACGTTATGCCTTTCAGCTCTAGGGCAAAGTAGCACACCCAGAGCAGAAGTCCTACTTCAGCCAGATCAGGCCTGCAAAGAAACTGCGTTTCACAGGCCTTTGGAACATGTGTTCCCACTAGGCTGTAAGAGCACTGTGCAGAGCGAGTTGTTTCTTAGCTTCCCAAAGAGCTGGAAGCAAGATGCTGTGGGGCCCAACTCGCCATTTGCAAAGAAGCCTGCACGTTGTGCCTTTCAGCTCTAGGGCAAAGTAGCACACCCAGAGCAGAAGTCCAACTTCAGCCAGATCAGGCCTGCAAACAAACTGCGTTTCACAGGCCTTTGGAAGAGATGTTCCCACTAGGCTGCAAGAGCACTGTGCAGAGCGAGTTGTTTCTTAGCTTCCCAAAGAGCTGGAAGCAAGATGCTGTGGGGTCCAACTCGCCCTTTGGAAAGAAGCCTGCACGTTGTGCCTTTCAACTCTAGGGCAAAGTAGCACACCCAGAGCAGAAGTCCTACTTCAGCCAGATCAGGCCTGCAAAGAAACTGCGTTTCACAGGCCTTTGGAAGAGATGTTCCCGGTAGGCTGTAAGAGCACTGTGCAGAGCGAGTGGTTTCTTAGCTTCCCAAAGAGCTGGAAGCAAGATGCTGTGGGGCCGAACTCGCCCTTTAGAAAGAAGCCTGCACATTGTGCCTTTCAGCTCTAGGGCAAAGTAGCACACCCAGAGCAGAAGTCTTACTTCAGCCAGATCAGGCCTGCAAAGAAACTGCGTTTCACAGGCCTTTGGAAGAGATGTTCCCGGTAGGCTGTAAGAGCACTGTGCAGAGCGAGTTGTTTCTTAGCTTCCCAAAGAGCTGGAAGCAAGATGCTGTGGGGCCCAACTCGCCCTTTGGAAAGAAGCCTGCACGTTGTGCCTTTCAGCTCTAGGGCAAAGTAGCACACCGAGAGCAGAAGTCCTACTTCAGCCAGATCAGGCCTGCAAAGAAACTGCGTTTCACAGGCCTTTGGAAGAGATGTTCCCGGTAGGCTGTAAGAGCACTGTGCAGAGCGAGTTGTTTCTTAGCTTCCCAAAGAGCTGGAAGCAAGATGCTGTGGGGCCCAACTCGCCCTTTGGAAAGAAGCCTGCACGTTGTGCCTTTCAGCTCTAGGGCAAAGTAGCACACCCAGAGCAGAAGTCCTACTTCAGCCAGATCAGGCCTGCAAAGAAACTGCGTTTCACAGGCCTTTGGAAGAGATGTTCCCGGTAGGCTGTAAGAGCACTGTGCAGAGCGAGTTGTTTCTTAGCTTCCCAAAGAGCTGGAAGCAAGATGCTGTGGGGCCCAACTCGCCCTGTAGAAAGAAGCCTGCACGTTGTGCCTTTCAGCTCTAGGGCAAAGTAGCACACCCAGAGCAGAAGTCCTACTTCAGCCAGATCAGGCCTGCAAAGAAACTGCGTTTCACAGGCCTTTGGAAGAGATGTTCCCGGTAGGCTGTAAGAGCACTGTGCAGAGCGAGTTGTTTCTTAGCTTCCCAAAGAGCTGGAAGCAAGATGCTGTGGGGCCCAACTCGCCCTTTGGAAAGAAGCCTGCACGTTGTGCCTTTCAGCTCTAGGGCAAAGTAGCACACCCAGAGCAGAAGTCCTACTTCAGCCAGATCAGGCCTGCAAAGAAACTGCGTTTCACAGGCCTTTGGAAGAGATGTTCCCACTAGGCTGTAAGAGCACTGTGCAGAGCGAGTTGTTTCTTAGCTTCCCAAAGAGCTGGAAGCAAGATGCTGTGGGGCCCAACTCGCCCTTTGGAAAGAAGCCTGCACGTTGTGCCTTTCAGCTCTAGGGCAAAGTAGCACACCCAGAGCAGAAGTCCTACTTCAGCCAGATCAGGCCTGCAAAGAAACTGCGTTTCACAGGCCTTTGGAAGAGATGTTCCCACTAGGCTGTAAGAGCACTGTGCAGAGCGAGTTGTTTCTTAGCTTCCCAAAGAGCTGGAAGCAAGATGCTGTGGGGCCCAACTCGCCCTTTGGAAAGAAGCCTGCACGTTGTGCCTTTCAGCTCTAGGGCAAAGTAGCACACCCAGAGCAGAAGTCCTACTTCAGCCAGATCAGGCCTGCAAAGAAACTGCGTTTCACAGGCCTTTGGAAGAGATGTTCCCGGTAGGCTGTAAGAGCACTGTGCAGAGCGAGTTGTTTCTTAGCTTCCCAAAGAGCTGGAAGCAAGATGCTGTGGGGCCCAACTCGCCCTTTGGAAAGAAGCCTGCACGTTGTGCCTTTCAGCTCTAGGGCAAAGTAGCACACCCAGAGCAGAAGTCCTACTTCAGCCAGATCAGGCCTGCAAAGAAACTGCGTTTCACAGGCCTTTGGAAGAGATGTTCCCAGTAGGCTGTAAGAGCACTGTGCAGAGCGAGTTGTTTCTTAGCTTCCCAAAGAGCTGGAAGCAAGATGCTGTGGGGCCCAACTCGCCCTTTGGAAAGAAGCCTGCACGTTGTGCCTTTCAGCTCTAGGGCAAAGTAGCACACCCAGAGCAGAAGTCCTACTTCAGCCAGATCAGGCCTGCAAAGAAACTGCGTTTCACAGGCCTTTGGAAGAGATGTTCCCACTAGGCTGTAAGAGCACTGTGCAGAGCGAGTTGTTTCTTAGCTTCCCAAAGAGCTGGAAGCAAGATGCTGTGGGGCCCAACTCGCCCTTTGGAAAGAAGCCTGCACGTTGTGCCTTTCAGCTCTAGGGCAAAGTAGCACACCCAGAGCAGAAGTCCTACTTCAGCCAGATCAGGCCTGCAAAGAAACTGCGTTTCACAGGCCTTTGGAAGAGATGTTCCCGGTAGGCTGTAAGAGCACTGTGCAGAGCGAGTTGTTTCTTAGCTTCCCAAAGAGCTGGAAGCAAGATGCTGTGGGGCCCAACTCGCCCTTTGGAAAGAAGCCTGCACGTTGTGCCTTTCAGCTCTAGGGCAAAGTAGCACACCCAGAGCAGAAGTCCTACTTCAGCCAGATCAGGCCTGCAAAGAAACTGCGTTTCACAGGCCTTTGGAAGAGATGTTCCCGGTAGGCTGTAAGAGCACTGTGCAGAGCGAGTTGTTTCTTAGCTTCCCAAAGAGCTGGAAGCAAGATGCTGTGGGGCCCAACTCGCCCTTTGGAAAGAAGCCTGCACGTTGTGCCTTTCAGCTCTAGGGCAAAGTAGCACACCCAGAGCAGAAGTCCTACTTCAGCCAGATCAGGCCTGCAAAGAAACTGCGTTTCACAGGCCTTTGGAAGAGATGTTCCCGGTAGGCTGTAAGAGCACTGTGCAGAGCGAGTTGTTTCTTAGCTTCCCAAAGAGCTGGAAGCAAGATGCTGTGGGGCCCAACTCGCCCTTTGGAAAGAAGCCTGCACGTTGTGCCTTTCAGCTCTAGGGCAAAGTAGCACACCCAGAGCAGAAGTCCTACTTCAGCCAGATCAGGCCTGCAAAGAAACTGCGTTTCACAGGCCTTTGGAAGAGATGTTCCCGGTAGGCTGTAAGAGCACTGTGCAGAGCGAGTTGTTTCTTAGCTTCCCAAAGAGCTGGAAGCAAGATGCTGTGGGGCCCAACTCGCCCTTTGGAAAGAAGCCTGCACGTTGTGCCTTTCAGCTCTAGGGCAAAGTAGCACACCCAGAGCAGAAGTCCTACTTCAGCCAGATCAGGCCTGCAAAGAAACTGCGTTTCACAGGCCTTTGGAAGAGATGTTCCCACTAGGCTGTAAGAGCACTGTGCAGAGCGAGTTGTTTCTTAGCTTCCCAAAGAGCTGGAAGCAAGATGCTGTGGGGCCCAACTCGCCCTTTGGAAAGAAGCCTGCACGTTGTGCCTTTCAGCTCTAGGGCAAAGTAGCACACCCAGAGCAGAAGTCCTACTTCAGCCAGATCAGGCCTGCAAAGAAACTGCGTTTCACAGGCCTTTGGAAGAGATGTTCCCGGTAGGCTGTAAGAGCACTGTGCAGAGCGAGTTGTTTCTTAGCTTCCCAAAGAGCTGGAAGCAAGATGCTGTGGGGCCCAACTCGCCCTTTGGAAAGAAGCCTGCACGTTGTGCCTTTCAGCTCTAGGGCAAAGTAGCACACCCAGAGCAGAAGTCCTACTTCAGCCAGATCAGGCCTGCAAAGAAACTGCGTTTCACAGGCCTTTGGAAGAGATGTTCCCACTAGGCTGTAAGAGCACTGTGCAGAGCGAGTTGTTTCTTAGCTTCCCAAAGAGCTGGAAGCAAGATGCTGTGGGGCCCAACTCGCCCTTTGGAAAGAAGCCTGCACGTTGTGCCTTTCAGCTCTAGGGCAAAGTAGCACACCCAGAGCAGAAGTCCAACTTCAGCCAGATCAGGCCTGCAAAGAAACTGCGTTTCACAGGCCTTTGGAAGAGATGTTCCCACTAGGCTGTAAGAGCACTGTGCAGAGCGAGTTGTTTCTTAGCTTCCCAAAGAGCTGGAAGCAAGATGCTGTGGGGCCCAACTCGCCCTTTGGAAAGAAGCCTGCACGTTGTGCCTTTCAGCTCTAGGGCAAAGTAGCACACCCAGAGCAGAAGTCCTACTTCAGCCAGATCAGGCCTGCAAAGAAACTGCGTTTCACAGGCCTTTGGAAGAGATGTTCCCGGTAGGCTGTAAGAGCACTGTGCAGAGCGAGTTGTTTCTTAGCTTCCCAAAGAGCTGGAAGCAAGATGCTGTGGGGCCCAACTCGCCCTTTGGAAAGAAGCCTGCACGTTGTGCCTTTCAGCTCTAGGGCAAAGTAGCACACCCAGAGAAGAAGTCCTACTTCAGCCAGATCAGGCCTGCAAAGAAACTGCGTTTCACAGGCCTTTGGAAGAGATGTTCCCGGTAGGCTGTAAGAGCACTGTCCAGAGCGAGTTGTTTCTTAGCTTCCCAAAGAGCTGGAAGCAAGATGCTGTGGGGCCCAACTCGCCCTTTGGAAAGAAGCCTGCACGTTGTGCCTTTCAGCTCTAGGGCAAAGTAGCACACCCAGAGCAGAAGTCCTACTTCAGCCAGATCAGGCCTGCAAAGAAACTGCGTTTCACAGGCCTTTGGAAGAGATGTTCCCGGTAGGCTGTAAGAGCACTGTGCAGAGCGAGTTGTTTCTTAGCTTCCCAAAGAGCTGGAAGCAAGATGCTGTGGGGCCCAACTCGCCCTTTGGAAAGAAGCCTGCACGTTGTGCCTTTCAGCTCTAGGGCAAAGTAGCACACCCAGAGCAGAAGTCCTACTTCAGCCAGATCAGGCCTGCAAAGAAACTGCGTTTCACAGGCCTTTGGAAGAGATGTTCCCGGTAGGCTGTAAGAGCACTGTCCAGAGCGAGTTGTTTCTTAGCTTCCCAAAGAGCTGGAAGCAAGATGCTGTGGGGCCCAACTCGCCCTTTGGAAAGAAGCCTGCACGTTGTGCCTTTCAGCTCTAGGGCAAAGTAGCACACCCAGAGCAGAAGTCCTACTTCAGCCAGATCAGGCCTGCAAAGAAACTGCGTTTCACAGGCCTTTGGAAGAGATGTTCCCACTAGGCTGTAAGAGCACTGTGCAGAGCGAGTTGTTTCTTAGCTTCCCAAAGAGCTGGAAGCAAGATGCTGTGGGGCCCAACTCGCCCTTTGGAAAGAAGCCTGCACGTTGTGCCTTTCAGCTCTAGGGCAAAGTAGCACACCCAGAGCAGAAGTCCTACTTCAGCCAGATCAGGCCTGCAAAGAAACTGCGTTTCACAGGCCTTTGGAAGAGATGTTCCCGGTAGGCTGTAAGAGCACTGTGCAGAGCGAGTTGTTTCTTAGCTTCCCAAAGAGCTGGAAGCAAGATGCTGTGGGGCCCAACTCGCCCTTTGGAAAGAAGCCTGCACGTTGTGCCTTTCAGCTCTAGGGCAAAGTAGCACACCCAGAGCAGAAGTCCTACTTCAGCCAGATCAGGCCTGCAAAGAAACTGCGTTTCACAGGCCTTTGGAAGAGATGTTCCCGGTAGGCTGTAAGAGCACTGTGCAGAGCGAGTTGTTTCTTAGCTTCCCAAAGAGCTGGAAGCAAGATGCTGTGGGGCCCAACTCGCCCTTTGGAAAGAAGCCTGCACGTTGTGCCTTTCAGCTCTAGGGCAAAGTAGCACACCCAGAGCAGAAGTCCTACTTCAGCCAGATCAGGCCTGCAAAGAAACTGCGTTTCACAGGCCTTTGGAAGAGATGTTCCCGGTAGGCTGTAAGAGCACTGTGCAGAGCGAGTTGTTTCTTAGCTTCCCAAAGAGCTGGAAGCAAGATGCTGTGGGGCCCAACTCGCCCTTTGGAAAGAAGCCTGCACGTTGTGCCTTTCAGCTCTAGGGCAAAGTAGCACACCCAGAGCAGAAGTCCTACTTCAGCCAGATCAGGCCTGCAAAGAAACTGCGTTTCACAGGCCTTTGGAAGAGATGTTCCCGGTAGGCTGTAAGAGCACTGTGCAGAGCGAGTTGTTTCTTAGCTTCCCAAAGAGCTGGAAGCAAGATGCTGTGGGGCCCAACTCGCCCTTTGGAAAGAAGCCTGCACGTTGTGCCTTTCAGCTCTAGGGCAAAGTAGCACACCCAGAGCAGAAGTCCTACTTCAGCCAGATCAGGCCTGCAAAGAAACTGCGTTTCACAGGCCTTTGGAAGAGATGTTCCCGGTAGGCTGTAAGAGCACTGTGCAGAGCGAGTTGTTTCTTAGCTTCCCAAAGAGCTGGAAGCAAGATGCTGTGGGGCCCAACTCGCCCTTTGGAAAGAAGCCTGCACGTTGTGCCTTTCAGCTCTAGGGCAAAGTAGCACACCCAGAGCAGAAGTCCTACTTCAGCCAGATCAGGCCTGCAAAGAAACTGCGTTTCACAGGCCTTTGGAAGAGATGTTCCCACTAGGCTGTAAGAGCACTGTGCAGAGCGAGTTGTTTCTTAGCTTCCCAAAGAGCTGGAAGCAAGATGCTGTGGGGCCCAACTCGCCCTTTGGAAAGAAGCCTGCACGTTGTGCCTTTCAGCTCTAGGGCAAAGTAGCACACCCAGAGCAGAAGTCCTACTTCAGCCAGATCAGGCCTGCAAAGAAACTGCGTTTCACAGGCCTTTGGAAGAGATGTTCCCGGTAGGCTGTAAGAGCACTGTGCAGAGCGAGTTGTTTCTTAGCTTCCCAAAGAGCTGGAAGCAAGATGCTGTGGGGCCCAACTCGCCCTTTGGAAAGAAGCCTGCACGTTGTGCCTTTCAGCTCTAGGGCAAAGTAGCACACCCAGAGCAGAAGTCCTACTTCAGCCAGATCAGGCCTGCAAAGAAACTGCGTTTCACAGGCCTTTGGAAGAGATGTTCCCACTAGGCTGTAAGAGCACTGTGCAGAGCGAGTTGTTTCTTAGCTTCCCAAAGAGCTGGAAGCAAGATGCTGTGGGGCCCAACTCGCCCTTTGGAAAGAAGCCTGCACGTTGTGCCTTTCAGCTCTAGGGCAAAGTAGCACACCCAGAGCAGAAGTCCTACTTCAGCCAGATCAGGCCTGCAAAGAAACTGCGTTTCACAGGCCTTTGGAAGAGATGTTCCCACTAGGCTGTAAGAGCACTGTGCAGAGCGAGTTGTTTCTTAGCTTCCCAAAGAGCTGGAAGCAAGATGCTGTGGGGCCCAACTCGCCCTTTGGAAAGAAGCCTGCACGTTGTGCCTTTCAGCTCTAGGGCAAAGTAGCACACCCAGAGCAGAAGTCCTACTTCAGCCAGATCAGGCCTGCAAAGAAACTGCGTTTCACAGGCCTTTGGAAGAGATGTTCCCGGTAGGCTGTAAGAGCACTGTGCAGAGCGAGTTGTTTCTTAGCTTCCCAAAGAGCTGGAAGCAAGATGCTGTGGGGCCCAACTCGCCCTTTGGAAAGAAGCCTGCACGTTGTGCCTTTCAGCTCTAGGGCAAAGTAGCACACCCAGAGCAGAAGTCCTACTTCAGCCAGATCAGGCCTGCAAAGAAACTGCGTTTCACAGGCCTTTGGAAGAGATGTTCCCGGTAGGCTGTAAGAGCACTGTGCAGAGCGAGTTGTTTCTTAGCTTCCCAAAGAGCTGGAAGCAAGATGCTGTGGGGCCCAACTCGCCCTTTGGAAAGAAGCCTGCACGTTGTGCCTTTCAGCTCTAGGGCAAAGTAGCACACCCAGAGCAGAAGTCCTACTTCAGCCAGATCAGGCCTGCAAAGAAACTGCGTTTCACAGGCCTTTGGAAGAGATGTTCCCGGTAGGCTGTAAGAGCACTGTGCAGAGCGAGTTGTTTCTTAGCTTCCCAAAGAGCTGGAAGCAAGATGCTGTGGGGCCCAACTCGCCCTTTGGAAAGAAGCCTGCACGTTGTGCCTTTCAGCTCTAGGGCAAAGTAGCACACCCAGAGCAGAAGTCCTACTTCAGCCAGATCAGGCCTGCAAAGAAACTGCGTTTCACAGGCCTTTGGAAGAGATGTTCCCACTAGGCTGTAAGAGCACTGTGCAGAGCGAGTTGTTTCTTAGCTTCCCAAAGAGCTGGAAGCAAGATGCTGTGGGGCCCAACTCGCCCTTTGGAAAGAAGCCTGCACGTTGTGCCTTTCAGCTCTAGGGCAAAGTAGCACACCCAGAGCAGAAGTCCTACTTCAGCCAGATCAGGCCTGCAAAGAAACTGCGTTTCACAGGCCTTTGGAAGAGATGTTCCCGCTAGGCTGTAAGAGCACTGTGCAGAGCGAGTTGTTTCTTAGCTTCCCAAAGAGCTGGAAGCAAGATGCTGTGGGGCCCAACTCGCCCTTTGGAAAGAAGCCTGCACGTTGTGCCTTTCAGCTCTAGGGCAAAGTAGCACACCCAGAGCAGAAGTCCTACTTCAGCCAGATCAGGCCTGCAAAGAAACTGCGTTTCACAGGCCTTTGGAAGAGATGTTCCCGGTAGGCTGTAAGAGCACTGTGCAGAGCGAGTTGTTTCTTAGCTTCCCAAAGAGCTGGAAGCAAGATGCTGTGGGGCCCAACTCGCCCTTTGGAAAGAAGCCTGCACGTTGTGCCTTTCAGCTCTAGGGCAAAGTAGCACACCCAGAGCAGAAGTCCTACTTCAGCCAGATCAGGCCTGCAAAGAAACTGCGTTTCACAGGCCTTTGGAAGAGATGTTCCCGGTAGGCTGTAAGAGCACTGTGCAGAGCGAGTTGTTTCTTAGCTTCCCAAAGAGCTGGAAGCAAGATGCTGTGGGGCCCAACTCGCCCTTTGGAAAGAAGCCTGCACGTTGTGCCTTTCAGCTCTAGGGCAAAGTAGCACACCCAGAGCAGAAGTCCTACTTCAGCCAGATCAGGCCTGCAAAGAAACTGCGTTTCACAGGCCTTTGGAAGAGATGTTCCCGGTAGGCTGTAAGAGCACTGTGCAGAGCGAGTTGTTTCTTAGCTTCCCAAAGAGCTGGAAGCAAGATGCTGTGGGGCCCAACTCGCCCTTTGGAAAGAAGCCTGCACGTTGTGCCTTTCAGCTCTAGGGCAAAGTAGCACACCCAGAGCAGAAGTCCTACTTCAGCCAGATCAGGCCTGCAAAGAAACTGCGTTTCACAGGCCTTTGGAAGAGATGTTCCCACTAGGCTGTAAGAGCACTGTGCAGAGCGAGTTGTTTCTTAGCTTCCCAAAGAGCTGGAAGC